>NW_017804653.1:813057-845642 GCF_001625305.1 Branchiostoma belcheri | reverse complement strand
GGATATGACTGTACCAATTGTCAGGGATTCTCCTTCTGACTCTGAGCTGAGCTGATCCTCTCTTTGGAGGTGGACATGCCTTTGCTTATGCTTCCCATATCTTCTGGGTTGTTGTGGCTTATTCTGGGTAGGCTGAGGTCTGTTTTTTGCTCGGCACATTTTCCCCCAGTGGTTTGGCTTGCCGCATGCATTGCAATTAGATCCATATGCTGGGCATTTGGCCCTGTCACCAAACTCGTGTGTGTTACCACAATATCTACAGCTCTTTGTACTCTGTTTGTACGTCTTGTACATGTGGGGTTGCTTCTGTTTGGACCCTGCCTGGTATGTCTTCTTTGAGACTACATCTACCCTATTACTGCTAGACGTGCCTGTCTGCATGGATAGAGAGGACATCTGTTTCTGGGTCGCTTCAAAGGCCCTGGCTGTGTCCATGGCGTCCTTCAGTGTCAGGTCAGGTTTCCCCACGAGGGTTTTCTGTACTTTCTTATGTATGCAGCCCCAGATCAGTTGGTCAACTAATCTGTCCTTTATTTCTGCATCGTCTTTGAACTTGCATTTCTTTGCTACGTTTTTCAATCTTGCTATGTAGTCATCAATGGGCTCGTCGGGCTTCTGTTGTATGCCCTGGAATTCATACCGATAGATCCTATGGTTTGTTTTGGGCTCCAAATGTGTTTCAAACTTCTCTAGGATTTTGTCTGGCTTCTTAGCGTCTCCCGCGTCTTCTCCCGTGAATTCCCAGCTGTTAAATAAGTCGAGACCTTGGGATCCAACCCACAACAGAATGTAGCTCACCTGTTGCTCTGGTTCTGTGTCTTTCAGGAAGCTCTTGAAGGCCAGTTCTGTTTTCTGCTTGAATTTCTTGTACTCTTCTACTAGGTCATCGGCATCCCAGTTCATGGAGGGGTGGAGGTGTCCGTTTGCTGCTGCCATCCTGGGTCTGTTTTTCCGAGGAATGCCCTGGCACAGTCTTCTCTCTTCCTCTCCCTCTTAACAATGGTTTACCGCTGCCACCATGTTGTGCGTTCTTGTCTATGGATGGCTATCATAGACGCTCGATTCAAGCAGATAGATCAGTCGGAGTGAGAGTCGTCTTGAAACTTTATTCTACAAGTACTCCAGATGTTCTCAACTCTAATGTCCCATGATGCTTTGTTCACATATATTATGTAGGCAAGGCCCTTGTGGTGTATAGTACTTTTGCCTGATGGTCTAGGTCATAGTATCTGGTACAATGTATAACACCTACATAAAAGGACTGTCAGCTAATCATGCGGCACCACATGACAAGTCTGTCGTTGGTGAAACATCGCCCGGGTCACACCCCCGTACCGTACCGTACCGTAGCAGCGTGCGGTATGCTAACTAACCACCGCCGCGGCTGAAATTTCATAGCTGCACAGGAATGGGAAACATGTCCACTATTCACCATTACCCAAAGTGAGCAGACGGGGGCTAGGTTTCTAGCCTCAACAGCAGGCTTTGTTGCTGGAATATTTTTTAAAGCTTTTTATCTTATTTTATAATCCTATATCATCTCTCTGATTGCTACCGAGTTTCTGACTGTCATAGTAAAATAACAAACATCAAGGGTGATAAAAAGAAAGATATGCATTCAGAAAATCCCCCTAAAGAGTCCAACAAAGGCCTTTTACAGAGGCTATTCCTACTAGCCTTTATGCATGTAACACCAGCCCTACTATAACATATGCTCTGGTCATTTAGTAAAATATGCTTCTCGCAGCGCCACATCATTTCAAAAGACAACACGGCGTGTAGGGAAGCTATATTACATCACACTGGCACTTAGTCGATATCATCTGGACCCGCCGCGTCAAGAAAAAACGAGACACTGATTAAAACCCTTCGGCAGATGACCCAGTCCCTTTGGGAGGGGAGCTTTTTTGGACCGTTTCCAAATAAATGGCTGAGTGGTTCATCCAGTAGATAGAGGTATAGATCTCGACAGAACATCGCAGATATTCACAGGCGCGATGCAAAGACGTGAACCGTTGCGGTAGAACATATGTCCACATGTACTTGGACAAGCCTTGTGAATAAAGAACCGGCCGCCCTAACTCCCTATGTGCGGTATTGTGTCCACGGTTCGCACGGTTTGGTGCCTTGTGTTATTGTTTCGGCCTCGCCGGGCTTTACCTATGCATACACACGGACACATCGGCCTTAAGGCCCCGAGAAACAAACACAAACTCACCGGTGGATTCCACGGGCTTTCCTCTCCTTTCCTGTCCTTTCCAACCTCTTCCCTCTCCAAATGTTTGTGCAGGTTGTTGATCTTGATAAGGAGGAAATACATGAAGGGGCTTTAAACCATGTGTGTTCCCGTACCGGCGTTCAACCCAGAATAACACTCAGGTGGTGCTTCAGGCGACGTCATGGGCGATACCACTTCTGCACGGGAGGGTGTCGCGATGACGTCATTTTTCATAAGTAGCCTGTACTATGTCTATGTTTTATCTTTTCCTTCATACACATGACTATGCTAATTAGATACGTACACGAGTGTTGTATATTACAGTTAAGTGATCGGCGTATGCGTTGTTTTGTTGATTTTTACGGCCAGTTCCGGTGGAATGGAACAGTCCAGAAGGTTACACTATCATTTTACGGGAGGCTATGGTATGGCCGAATCGCGATGATGTCATCACGCTCGACTCTCCCAGGTAGATAAACAAGGCAGGTGGGTAGGGACGCCGGAAATGGCCGGCTGTTGAGATCATTTTCGCTTCAGCGACTTGTTATTCCTACAAAAATAAGGACGTGTTGGGTTGTGTTTGGTATAAATCCTTCCTATTTCATGGTGATTTTACAGGATTTTGCCGCCATTTTCTCTCAGTGTTGGCCACCAAAGTCCTCCCAGATGTAAGAATAAGGAGAAGACAGAACCTGACCGAACCAAGAAAGTCTTGGAGAACTAGGTTGGAGTGAAAGACTACGACTCGCTAGCCAACATGCTAAGGGACTGGGGCGACATTCTGAGGGGCACCTAGAATATAACGAGGACGAACTGAACTGAAGTGAACTGAGTTTTCCCGCCACTTGAGGTAAATCCTCGGGTGTTGTACCGTACGGTGTCGCCGTCGTCCCTCATACCTGTCAATCAAACGTGACGTATGACATCATGCCGTCATGGGACATTTAACACACATGTAGGGGCGTTTCGCTTTCATAATAGCCCCTACTCTCTCTATCAAGGGAATTAAACTATTATTCATCCCATTTCTTGAATCCATGTACTTTATACACATTATGAAATCTGTTGGACGCTGTATCAACTCAAAAATACCATGATGTCGATAAATTAAATTATTTGCTGCGACTTAGACGTCTTTAACAGAGAAACATTCCAAGTTAACCCATACTAGTATTCAGGAAGCT
Organism: Branchiostoma belcheri; assembly: GCF_001625305.1. Classification (NCBI taxonomy): domain Eukaryota; kingdom Metazoa; phylum Chordata; class Leptocardii; order Amphioxiformes; family Branchiostomatidae; genus Branchiostoma; species Branchiostoma belcheri. Next base: position 842,240 of record NW_017804653.1, on the reverse strand, counting down.
CACAGTCATTTTACCAGCTTGAAACGCAACCCTGCACAGCGATGTTATCTCAAACAAAATCTAGGTCATTTTGTCCTAACCTGACCCCGTCTCTAGATAATCAGATAAAAGTGACCTCCAGAGTCGTAATGACACTGATAATCTCCAAGCAGATGCAACAGTTTTTTACTTGTTCTGCACGTCTTTTGCCTAAATTGATGCAGTTTCGATGGAAAAAAAACATACCACTGAAAAGACGAGTAAAAAGGGTGCTCAAAACGAGCCAAATCCATATCATACGCTTAGAGACATTTCTACTTAAATGACGTCATTTATTACAGGCATGAAACAATAGTATATCCTCCCCTCCCTTGAGAATAACGCGCCGTCCCGTCAGTCACCCCCACCATCACCCCCGTGAGGTTAACGAACCGTCCCGTGAGTTCTACCCTTTGTCAGTGAGCTATTAGCTGACTCATCCGAGGCGCACGTCTGCAGGTCTGACAAATGTTACCTGTCTCAAGGTAACGATTATGGAGAACATTTTACTTACCTGACACGGACGGCCTTATGGTGCGTGAAATGCCCCATAGATCTATGTCAGGTGTACAAGGCGTTACAACATTTATATCAATTAAACATCGGAGGATAGTACGTTAATAAATGCCCTAAATATGTAAATTACATGTATGTAGAATAGATTGGTGAGAATAGATAAATGGCAGCGGGCATCGACGTACAAGACGTTCCAACATTTAATTAAAATAAAAAGCAGAGAATGATACATTATTGTGTGAATAACTTGAATATGTAAATTACTTATATTTATTTTATTTATTCTTTAATTCTTAAACTACTTGTATATAGAATAGATCAACAGAAAAAAATGACAGTCGGCATCAATGATGATATGAATCTATGTCAGATGTACAAGACGCTATAATATTTTTTTCAGTTAAAGATCCAAGAATGATACGTTAATAGCTACCTTAAAAGTGTAAATTAGATTACAACAGATAAATGACAGTAGCCATCAATGTGAATTTATGACAGATGTACATACATACATACAGACGTTCTAACATTTATTTCAAATTTATTTCAAATAAGAATCGGGGAATGATATTAAATAAATACCTTAAACATGCAAATGACCTGTGTATAGAATAGATTCTATAGGCCGCTGCTAGAAAGTCTGCGTAGGAGGCTAGATGAGGAAATGGTTTGTCAGTGTACGTATGAATGATTTTGTACAAAACAGCTAAAAATAAAGAAGAAGAAGAAGAAAAGTGAGCACGACCAAATATGGAGAGAGAGTTAATGAGGAAAAGCCCGTCTTCCTGCCTCGAAACATGTAAATGGGAAAGTGAAAATGTTGTCAACCACTTTCGATCGGAACACCTAGCCTGGTTACTAAACCTATTATAGCTCCCGAGTCCTACATCCTCTATTTGCGGAGAGGGTGTAGGACTCGGGAGCTATAATAGGTTTGGTAACCAGGCTACGAAACACTAGCAAAGAACCAAGTACTTTTTGTTACCACATATCTTATAACGGAGACATCGAACATAACTTCATCGCAAATCAGCGCCCCCCCCCCTCCACAAAAAAGAAAAACCGCACATGCAAGGTCTACGTAGGAGGATATTCCGCTTTGTCAATGAAATTAGATATGTTTTGTTATGGGCGTTGCGTCAATACAAGATTGTTCTAAATTCGTTTTCTCAGGGTAGGGTCTTCCTGTTGAATGGGCAACGTCACGTAGCTTAGGGTGGAGACACATTCTTGTGATTTTACGTATTTTAAGGATTAGTGTTTTTCGTACATAGTTGCCCACACCCACATCCTAATGAAGCTTATATCAGAAATCGATGGTAATTTTGCTATAGAACTGTCAGTTACAGTGACAATAAGCTGACTTTGCAGGAACAATTCTGAGCGGATATCTATTGATTCCTGTCGGATTAGAGAGGGTTTACAGTGTTAGTGTGGGTGGAAATGTCCTAACGTCGCCTCATACATTATCATTAGACGTGACAAGTTAGTCTGGAAATCACACTTGGCTAGTAAAATTAAAGTGGCGGCACGGTCACATTCAGTGAAGGTCGCCGTGCGATTTTAAATGCCGTAGAACGTTCAAGCAGACTGTGACAGAACAAACGATCGGCAATGATCCAAGAGTACAAAGGCAGCCTCTACGTAACGAAGCTTTTGAATGTCGCAATACATATGCACGACTATCCCAAGGATTTCCTAAGTTTATGCCTTCGATTTTGAAAAATATCTGTTCTTAAATTTTCTTCATGACTAAGAAGCGAGAAGAAGTCGAATTCACTAATAGGTTGTAGTTACTTGACAATGTATATATGTAACGTCATCTGTAGACTATTCTTCTGTTTTGACCTGTACTTAACCCAGTGGGTATGTGTATATAATGAAGGTCTTCATTCATTCATTCATTCATTCATTCATTCATTCATTCATTCATTCATTCATTCATTCATTCATTCATTCATTCATTCACTCACTCATTCATTCATTCACTCATCCATTCATTTATTTATTCACTCATTCATTCATTCATTCACTCACTCATTCATTCATTCATATGATCGCATGACGATAGTGCAACAAATGTGACTAGGCGAATGTAACATAGTGTAACTGTGAATTCAAATTAGGGCACACTGTTTTAATTACTCGCTGTTCCTTTGTTACAAACCCACATAATTACAGACTATTTAAAGTGTGTTTTCCCTCGGGGTCCACACCTGTGCAGCAGCAAAACTTACTAAAGCGGACAATTTGTGTCTGTCAACAGGTCTGACCGTGTTGGTGAAACATTCCCAGTAAACCACAGGAAGCCTGACATGGGACAGAACAATGTGTCGTCTCGCCGAGAACACAGCAGGCGGAGTGTACAAAAGACGAGATGACATATTATCTGCAGGTAAAGTCTACTTACCTGTGCTGGGAAACAAAGCTGGGTATTGTGTGAACTGTTTGTTCTACTTCCTGTTGTGACTCGCTGTGAGTTCCCGAGACTTTCAACCGTGGCGAGCAGAAGTTATCAATCTTCTTCTTCCTCTTTTTTTGCACAGCAAGGCATTCACACCTGAAACGTTAACCCGTGCAACATCTTATATATATAGGTTATACGTTATTTATTTTCATTACATATTATTCAGTGTGGTATTATGGGCTTGACTGAAAACGGCTAAAGATGCAAAACCCAACCAACACATATTTCATATTCATGACTTTTCCTTATATATATATATATATAGTATGAAATGACGATAGATCTGCATTTACCGTTGTGTACGTGTTTCAATGTGCTTAGTGTGATTCCTTTAAATTTTCTACAAGCAAGGACGTTAAAGCTCCTTGCTACAAGTAATATATCATGAAAACTATAGCCCTAAGACAGACGAATGAACCTTTCTTGTATCGGGTTCTAGTGCATTTTGAAGGCTCCATATTGCCATATGACACATTGCTCTTAGACGACGTTTCCCCGTTTTGCTTTATAGAGCGGCTTCCCTAGCCTTTCGCTCTACAGTAATGATTAAATCATGGCTTGTCTGATGTTTGATAGAACTCTGATTACTGGCGCCCCCAGGCGTTACCACAGCACTAACCAGGCAGACGGGGAATTGTGTCGGTAGTATAGGGACCTTTCATAATTCATTTCCGCCATTTTCCTCTCTAGACTCTACAAAGATCGCGCTTGTATATCAAGCCTTTGTTCTTACACGTGCACCCAGACCAAACCATGGTGGACAGTCAACTTAACTTAACATGTTGTTTTCTCATATATGCCCACGGGAGCAGTTTTGAAGGTTTTGTCTGTACGGCGTTTGTAATATCACATGTCACCGCTAGGAGTCGCTGTAGGCAAAGCGTGTCTTAGAAGAAGTTCAAGTGTGATACTAACGCAAATAGCTACATCAGATTTTATCGTTTTAAAATAATTAAAGAGGGTTTCTGTCACTGATAACTGCAATCACTTGACCTCGAAGAACCCAAAAAACTAAATGTTTTTTCTGTGCTGCTTTGGTAATACCGCGCGTCACCGCTAGGGGTCCTACAAGTTAAAGTAGTGGTGCATGTACCAACGCAAACAGTTACACCAGGTTTTATCGCTTTAAAATAACGAGGTTTTCTGTCACAAAAGACTTCCGTCTCACTGTGTGGCAGACCTCCCACGAAGACCTGGAGCCTCGCCACTTTGGTGGGGAAGAGGGGAACATAGGAAACCAATTCGTCACGTTAAAGGATTCGCATTGGAGATTAACTTCCAGCACAACTTTCCCTTTGAAATTTTGCAGTCCAAATCGTTCTGCTGCACAGTTATAAAGAACAACAATCTTTATTGACACAACAAAAGTACAGCGACTTTCGTAAGGTCTAAAACTATACATACAAACATGGGTGGATACAAATACATTAACCTACATACATGTATGAATAAACCAAATGTTGAGATTGACGTATAACGTATACTGCTGGTTCTATGGTCTACATTTCCTTGCTAGGCCAGGGGAGTTAGCAGGTCCAACTTGCCTGCACGTACCCTCTATGTCCGGCGAACTCCCCTGGTCAGTTACATTCCATTTTAGGCCGATCTCTACTATTTATTCAGCCTGCAAAGGAGTCTGGTGGAGACCACCACATACCGGCACTGTTACGGTGTAAGTAGCTTGACCGTACTTGACCGTACGATCAAAGGAGTAGAGATTACCAGCAGGTGTTCGAGTGGATTTTCCAGCTTAGGAAGAGGCTTTGCGGTTTACGAAAGGATCGAAAAATATACAGAGAATATTGTGAGAAGTCCAGGCTTCCAGTTGAGATCGTCTATCAAGTACACATGTTCTCACACAACTACGGAACTTACTACTAATACTAGGTTTAGATGGAATTATTCAATATTCTTTTTAGTCATGTAGTCAGTAAATTTCCCCTTTTAAACTAATGGAAAGAAGGCCCTTCTGAGGAATGTGTCTCTTGACCACGCTGTTGAAAAGTAAGTGATCTGTAACCGAACTTTTCAGCACTCTTTGAGTCAAATATTTATTATACACGTAGGCCGTGTTCAGACTCCATAACCATGTTTGCTGTGATATGTAAGCCGTCCATGTGTATAACCTTGACCCAGTAGGAAGCAAGAGCTCCATGAAATACGACATATCTTCTATACCTCTTCCCACGGACATGGTACATGTAGAATGCGTTTTTATCATGTAAAATAAGAGTAGAGTATCAAAAACCTATTGTTTGTAAAGCTGTATTTTATCAAAGCTAGATACAGTTTGACTTCATTTCCTGATAGAAGTGTTAAACAGGAAAGGGGCTTTACATTTTCAGACTCTCGAAGGTTTTGCAGTTTTCAGGGCATATGCAATCCACGGTCAGTATTATATCAGTATCATATGCTGATAACTGCTGAATGTCAAATGAAAAATTGATTTCTCATATTGGACATCGAGATGCCATAGTCATAGACTTAAGTTAAGGACAGTATGACAGAAATGACTGTCTATACGTAAGATGACAATCTTGGCAAGCATAACTGGTCCCTTGGTGTAGTGGTTATCACATCTGCTTTACACGCAGAAGGTCACGAGTTCGAACCTCGTAGGGGCCAATTTTCAAGTTCAACCTTTTGGCAACTTTTCGCCCGGTTTGTTTTGGCGCCAAACCCTTGTCTCACACCTTTGCTCAAAATCGGTACAAACGAGGACTCGGTTTTTCGTGAAGAAAAAATTACAACGAAAGTACAATAAGTCATAAGGTCCGTCATTAGCCATCCTGGCACTTGTAGTTTGCCAGCGTTTTTATGCCCTTGACTTTGTGTATGACGAACTACACGTCACGTTGCCATGACGACCGCATTCTTGGCGGGAACAGTGACCCAGTAACCAGTCGCGTGCGCCCCCGTCATTTATTTTTCCCTGACAGAATCATGGAAGCTTCAAAACAGATGCACAACCTCGGGACCCCTTCATGATAATGAGTTCTGTCATTTTACATTATCTGTCTCGTGTCATAGGACGCCTTCTATGGATTTTTTTGGTTCATATTCGTGATTGTTTTCAAAGGGCATTTTCAAAGTCATGATCAGCAGCTATGACGTCACTAGATCTGTGATATTGTCATGAAAGTTCGTCAGTGTTGGTAGTTACATGTTCAAAATTAAATTTTGTTTCTAACACACAATTCTATTGAAGAGGACCAGATCTAGAGTGACTGGTCTAGCCTCTGTACTGTGTAAGCGGTGAGTAGCTGTTTCTTCTAATCTAGAAAACAATTGTACTGATCTATTCTGCTACAATTATAGTTAGATCCTGTACATCTAACCTTTTTCATCGTAATTGTACGTAGGTTTCACTTCAGACATGTGGATGACAGATCTTTGTGCCAACCACTGTTGGCACAAACGCTAGTGCACCACCAAAGCCGAGACCGGCATATCGCCAAAGCCAACAAGGCCAACGCCGTACTAATGTCCTCTACGTTTTCACCTAGGCCACCAAGGTGATAAGAATACACTTCAAAAATTTTAAGTAGAAACACTAGACTAAACACGTGTCACCCTGCGTTCCCGGTATCTCAGGCCTCATCAGGTCGAATACTACTACTGTGTGACGCGACCTATGGGGTCTTGCCAGGAAAGTCATCTCGGTCCCAGAGTCCCATGCGGCTGTGCTGCGAATTTGCTGGTGTCGTCTGCGCGGAGCGTCATTTCTTCTCCCGCCAATTTCTCGCGAAGCTTATCTCAGCAGGACGGCTGGCTCAGCGTACGCCGACCGGGTACAGAACGTCACAAGTACTGAAAGGTGGGTGATAAGAACCTTTAAGTCCTTCTCTGTCAACTTGGCAGGCTAAATACGAAGTTTCAAGACCTCCGGGCCAGTATGGTATAGCGAGAGTGCACAAAGCATAGGTAGAGGTACCAAGCTAAGAAACGTATGATGAGGAAGAGTGTTATGATTTGGTAGGCATTATATTCTGTACAGTGTGTTCTGACAAGAGATGCTTGTTTAGAAGAGCCAAAACTGAGGGAAAAGTTTGTTTTGCTGGTAGCACACCTCACTACAGCATGCAGAGGTTGAACTGAAGTCGCTATTTGAGTTATAAATCGTTTGAGAGCACCTAAAGTTCTAAACATCCCTCTGCGCCACTTTAATTGTGTCCGTACCAGTCTACGGGATCCCCCTGAATATATATGGCTGTAACTTATTCGGCTAATTGGTCCTGTCCTACCTTAGACCCAGATGTGCCCTTTGCCAATTACGACAACGGTAGTGCAGAGATCATCGGCGAATGAGGAGTGCTCTGTGGGTCTTTTTAAACGGCGTATTTAGTGTAATGGTAGCCAGACTGTGATAGCAGAAACACCACAGGTGTGACGCGGCTTAGTCCTGCCACGCGTCCGCTACTGGTCCAAATAGATGGTACGATATGCTATGGCATTGCTGCACATACTAGTACTAGTACATGTACTAGTACTAGTGCTCTCCAAGCAGAGGTTGGTGGGGAAGATTTTGACCTTTCTATCATATGCCCAATTTTTTGGTGGGGGTAGACAGAAAATGGGGCATATAATAAAAAGGTCAAAATCTTCCCCACCAACCTCTGCTTGGAGAGTACTAGTACTTATTATGTGCCAGGTATCACTGTAGCATGTGTGCAAATATGCATCTATTGAGATCATTCTTATATCCTCTTCTAAACTATAGTAGGTGCAATAAGCGTGTAACACCATATGAATATAGATATAATTATTTCCTGGTCCATAGCATATATAGATTTCTTACATTTTGAAGTGTTTCTTAACGATAATTGTCCCTATACCGTGCCTTACATTGAATTTTGGTGCGTTGTTAGGCGCAATGTGGCAGCGACATATTTATAAACGTAAGCATATTTTATCCATTGTCTAGATGTGGTGTTAGGTCATTTTTTTTCTATTTTGACCGCTACCACCATAGCTGATACATCAACGAAGAGGCGTCCTGATATACTTCCACGGTCGTCACCTCTGTTTATCAATATTTACGTCTCAGATTTTTTACTAGATTCCCCCTGAGAGACACGTTTATTTCCTTTTCCCTTTCCCCTACCAAGACGAAACGAGCTCGAAAGTTCTCCCACTTAAAAGTAGAAGTGTCGGCTTGTTATCAGGAACATGTGCCGCCGGGCAAAGGTTGAAGTGGCAGTGGACTAAGAAGAGGAAAGGGATGTTTATATGCATGTTGCACTCGCGTGTCAGCCCGTTGATGGTTTGGCCGTAATATATGATTGTTGACACTGCGCGGTGGATACAGGAATGTGGTAACGACTCTCTGGCATCGGGATATGCCAAGTATTGTTTGATGTCCGTGGTTTAATGATGACCGCATTGGGATAGCAAGTTCTTCTGTATTTGTACAAGAAGTTATCATTAGACAATATCTAGGTCATTTTGTTTAACGTCTTATGAGTAGGTCAAAATAGTTTGAAAATAAATTCCTTGGTGCTCACGCAATGTTTATAAAAGAAATAACATTAAATCTGCAAGATAAGATATAAAGTTGAAGTTCCACACAATGTCCTTTCAAGAATTTTAGTCAAAGACATCAGATTCACGACTCAGATTTGTTCAAAGTTCTACATTATTCAAATGCCAAAATTGTAATACCCGTCAGCTTCTTATAGTTGCTGGTGTTATGGCTGACTTAACTACTTTTTTCACTTTTGTAATGCATTGATCTAGCATAGAAAATATCATTCTATGCGAGTTTGATTTTCAGATCTAACTTTCTGATGATAATAGCACAGGGTTATAATATCTATGGGAGAGAGTGAGAGTGAGTGATAATATCTATATTTATTCCAAACCTCTATGTACTATTCCAAAGTTCTATTTGAAAGCTCTATGTATTCTAAAGTTCTATCTAAAAGTTCTATGTATTCCAAAGTTTTATTTAAAGGTTCTATGTGTTCCATACTTCTATTTAAAAGCCCTATCTGTTCCAAAGTTCACCGGCCCTTACATATATCAACTCACGTCCACACACACAGCTCAAACATGCCTGGCGCAGTGACCTAGCACTGTTTACATGGACGGTGAGATGTTTTTGGTCAAACTGAAGATGGCAAGGCGCCGGGCATGTTGCTTGTCTGTCAACAGCTCCCGGCCACTGACGGCCAGACCACACTTCTTGGCGTACGTTTAAGTATCCATGGATGATATTTTGGACAGGTTTCATTGTTTCATTTAAAAAAACTGTGGCCTTTTACTAAAAAAAAGTTGTGACATCTGACACTTATTACCCTTTTTTCAATATTGACCTAAGGAAAAATCTGTTCTTGTACACCAAATCTTCGAACTTCTTCAGAAATACTGACCCACTAACTTCTGTCACGTGACGTGTTCTAGCCAACTGACCAAGTAAACTGGGTAATATATTGCATAAAGGACATCACATTTTCAACCCATTGCAGGTACATCTACGAGTACATGTATATTAGGATCCCTTCTATTAAAACACATTAATAGTTGGAATCTTGCGCGCGTGCGGCACGCGAAGAAAACTAAAACTTCCGGATGCGTTACAAGAATATCAGTTCTCCATACGAAGCAACTTAAAAGGTTGAAAGACTCGTGTTTTTATAGGTGTTTCGAGTGAAAAGCGGTCCACTGATTAACAGAAAGGTCGGAACTCTGACACACGCTGACAAGGCGATATCCGAGGGGGTTATTTTGATACTTTTGACCCAAACACGTGGCAGAGAGAGACTATCATACCCTCCAGGCAAACTGTTGTCCACCATGTGTTTCAGAATCCAACTCACCGTTCAACCACCCGTGAAGAATGTACGACACGTTTTCTGGGACTACTGGGTTTAATTTGTCTCAATTACAGCATACTTCTTCCACCCAATTACGTAGGGAATCAGCTAGCAGTGCATGTATGTGTGATATACCTTACATATTAGTCAGTGGATATTTGCTCTCAGGAGTTGATGGTTTGGAAATGTGTCTTGACACGTTTTCAGGGACAACTGGGTTTGATTTGTCTCAATTATAGCATTCTTCTCTGAACCAATTTATGTAGGGGTGTAGATAGTACAGCTTCGTCAGTGAGGGTTTGCTCTTAAGAGATAATGGTTTAAGAATCATTCGCCTTAAGGCCTTCAGGGAACATCGTCTTTAACGGTCTCCTTTTAATCTTTGTGTTTTTGCTTGCATGTTTACTTAAAAGTTGTTGTAAAGTACATGATGCTGTCCAGCTTCAATTTTAGTAGAGTGCTACTTTAGATGCGATTTAAGGTCTTGAAGAGAACGCGTTTAATTTCTTTCATCTTGTACATTTCTTACACATCCCATCACGTTCACTTACTGGAAATGTAACTTTCTGTCTGGTAACAATTTAGACCCAAAGCCTCCCAAGATGATCACCAAGTAACAGTTCTTCTCCGAGACCATTTAAAGTAATTATTTGTCCATAATTGAGGGCGGTGTTCTATTCCCCGCCTTATGAATAACTCCAAGACGTCTGGAAGGAAAATGAGGGAGAACACAGGTCTTAAAGTAACAGTTAATGACTCAGCATGGGACAGTGGGAGAGTAACCTATGAAGGTCATACTATACACACCGGATATTGGGCGCTTTCATGGCCGTCTGTGTTTCTGTGTCCGTCACAGTGTTCTAATATATATTTTTGGACATATCTTTGGAGACTAGATGTCGTATACAGTATTTGCTTTCAATTTAAAAGAATGTAATACAGCACCATGACTCTTCACATGTATAAACACAATCCAAAGCCTTTAGGTATGATAATCTTTATTTGCTTGTTGTTACCAATGAGCCATGGCAAAATATAAACAGACACAGTGATTAAATCTAATGTGATTTCCACAAATAACAACTGAATCACAAAAACAATCCGACATGAGTACATACATAAACAACATAAGGACAGAACCAAGGTGATCAATGTGTGTTTGTAATGTTCTTTGTCCTCAGATATCCTGTCTGCTGTAATTGCTTGTTATCTATGAGTGATATACAAGGTGGCCTGCACAGTGTAAGCGCATAGAATAGTGATCATTAGTGGTCCTCATATATATACAGGGTTCGATTAGACATAATGGCATGTATTGTTAACGGATAAGTAGGCATCAACAAGCTACTTCCCGTGTGTTTCTCATAGTAGACATCGGCTATAGCTAATCTAAACCTATGCCAATCCTATATGCAAGCTGCTTTCGGCTTCACAATACAAGACTGTTATTATGTCATTTTACACGTTAACCAGTCTATCTGGACAAATAGCTGTTCTCATGAGTAAGCAAAACAGAACTGCCTTGTCTCAAGGATGCTATTTGACAGGTCATCTCCGCACCTCCGCCGTGTGAACACGCGTGTACAGACCACTCACACATGGACAGTGTCTTACAACACAGCAACATGCAAAACACAAAACAACCCGAGATCTTAACCAGACCCAATAGTCTAGTCTTACTTTTAAAGCTATTATGTATCTGGGGTACGTATATGAATGTTACTCATCCAGGAATACAATACTTACAAATCTTGGCCTGGTTAATGCACTGGAATAAGGCAGGGTTGCATTGTCTCTGGGTTGGTCTTAATGTGAGCAAACTAAAGAGATAGAAGTCATTGATGCAACGGCAAATTTCGCTGAATTACACGTGTACTCTGTATACGTTGCTATAGTCTACACCAAATTTCACTGCTGGCTGACAAAAAGTGTAGGAAATGGTCCATAGGCGGTTGTGCACTCTTGCAGCTATAGCCAGCCAACTCCTATGGTAAAATACTGATCCTCCTATTTCGACACTCAGACAAGAGTGCTTAGTAGGAGTTGGAGAATTATAGTATTCCAGCATCCCACACATGCACCATACCAGGCTCTCTGTCGACCTCGCAAAGGTGAACCACAGACGGTATATATTTTATGTGCTGGTGATTACGACATTTTGGCACTCCGGACTGAGAGTGTCCGCAGAACCAGACAGGCCGGCGGGTGACGCGGGAAAACCTGCCAAGTCAGAAAGACACAGACACTGCCAAAGGAAGGAGACGACTCATTTGCTCCTAGTTATTTCCAGACGCTACAAACCCAAACTGGCTCGAGCAAGACAAGCACCGAGTTTTTCTGATCCACCCCCAATTCAAAACAAATCATGCCATCAGCCAGTCTTCAAACATGCAAAACACACAGAATGATCTAACTTGTCTTTGAACAACAAGGGACAAACATGAAAACTTTACAGTTGTTTCTAAATTTGACTTCGTCGAAAACTATGGCACACCCACAAAAAGACCATATAGCTCTGTTCACAACTGGCAAAAACAGATTTCGTAACTTTTTACTTTGTTTTCTCCCATTTAAACGCTTCAGAGCCTATAGAAAGACGTTGCAGAGGAGCCTATATCTACTCCATTATCTGCCTTCCTTTAAGCGCTCGTAAATCTGCAGTAAAACGTGCGGAAAGACTCCCTACTACCCACCTACCCCGTCCTTTGCCCTGACCCGGCCGTTACAGGGACCAGGTAGACATATAGTCTAGTGTGCTGTAACTGTCTCCTTATTGTTCTAATTTCCGGGCTGACAGAAAGACGTTAAACCCGACCAAACCATTTAAACGGGGTGACAATCCCTTTAACCTCCCGCATGTTGACTTCATTTTCTGCCGCCTGACGTGTCGCGGACGATGTCAATCTTTTCAGAGCTCTAAACACTGGCTGTAGCAACGTTAACAAGACCTATCCGCAAAACAGGATTTGGCACACAATAAATAGCAATCAACCAATGAACTCAAGTGATGTTCCGTTTTCTTAATTCTCTACGTAACAGGGAAGTAAAAAAGTGGTGCAATTGCAACCACAACGGCTTTTGAAAATTAACGCACTGAAATAGGACATGTATACATTGTGAACATAAGTTCTACGTTATTTGTTTTATGTAAATATGATTGAATTGTTTTATTTCTTGTCATGAAATTTGTATGTACCCAGGGACATCTGAAAAACATGTCACAGATCTACTGGTAAAATAAATAAATAAAATGAAGTTAATTGTTGGTCTGGCCCAAAATGACAGTTAGTTTATAGCGATTATGGACATGTCACTGACCACAGATAAGAACGTGACAAAAAGTAGCGGTAACCGCTTTGAGCTAAGCTGTGTTTTCCCCTATCAACCCAACCCATTAGTGCCTGATGACACCCATGCACCGGGTACATTAATCAACGGATTCTATCACTGACTTCTATGCTTACCGTTTTGCATGGGCGATATGGGGGGGGGGGAGGTTGTTGCACAAGGAAATGTGGTTAAATCTTAACAGACTGGCTAGATGTTTAAAGGCAAAACGTTTCTTCCAACACAAAAGGTCAATGTTCTCACCAAGGATATACCTCAGTTTTACCTTTAATCATATGTATGAACTACCAACACAGATGAACTTTCATGCTAAACTGGCCAGAGTTTATATAGAAAGGCCAAGCAAATGTTATCAACACTGGACAACACAATTGTGGTGGACAGAAACTTAATGTATCCATCTATCTTTATTGCATATTCATGCCCATGGGGCTAAATAGATACTCATGATGTTATATGTATATGAATACATGAACGTCTAGCATAAAGGAAAACATAGTAATAGGATACAAGAATAGCTGAAATGTCTTAGGTACTAATATGGACAATACGTGAGTTGTAGAAACTTCTCCCATAAGTCAAGTCGAATAGGCTTTTCCTTAAATCAAGTCCACTCAGGCTGGCTGTTTTGATGCAGGCTGTGGAGTGGCTTATTAGAATGCCTGAAGCGAAAATTCTTGTCTCGAACATCATAAATGACATCATAAATAGAACCAGCTTCTCACGAGTTTTATCTTTCCTCATGACGTCACCAAGGCCCCCTAGCTCTATCTGTCACTGCCTAATATAAATATAAGATCGTTGTGATGATGTTAAATTGAATATCGCATGTTTTTGACGGACAGTGCAGTGGCCAGACTGGTCAGTTAGAATCTAAACATTTGCTGGTGGTCCAAAATACGCTGTTTACAGAAAGGAACGGTGGAGAGATAGGGGGATGGTCTGATGGATGACCTGTGACCTGATTCTGTACACAAATGTCGCAACTGTCACACTGGACTCACCCGTACAGAAAAATGTCAAAATGTGCTCAAAAAAAGATGACATGATTTAATTCTATTTGTAATTTTTCCAACGAACCTCCGGAATATTCTTCATGTGTGCGTGCGTGTAGTTGTATATTCAATTACATTGAAAGAAAACTAATGGAGGAAGCATAATATTAAAAGTTAACGTTTGTTCTGTGAACTACATGTACACAACAAAAATAGCACAGGCTGTTCAGTTCTTTCCGGTCAACATACATATAATCGCTAGGCACTTAGTCTTTACTTTATCAATGTAGTGGGTGGTTTGTTTTTGCCTATAAACGTTAATTTCCAACCATCGTAGGCCACACTTTTTTCACACGCCAGTTTTAGAGAGAGCAAAGTTTACATGACCATGACCCTTGACCTGGACAATGCTGACTTTTAATGGCTGACCTTCATCAACCTTCCGCCATCTTGAATTTAGTCGTCAAAAGTCATTTCCCTTCCATGATACCATGTTTGAACCTAGTACACCAAACTTTTATTGTTCATGTACAATAGATTTGTAAGTTTATATGGAAAAACATCTACTGTAAAACTGTATTTCTTTTTGCTAGAACTTTATTTCCTTGAACACTAGGAAGCAAGGTCGAAGGTCAGTGAAAATGGCCCGTTACATTCAAGCTTTACGGGGACCACTGTAAAATTTCACCTGCATTAACGTCTTTAGGTCCAACATAAACCTTAAAGGTGAATTAAAGGAAGCAGGTCCCGACCGTTAAACGTTAATGACTTCCTTGAGGCTTTGGGAGTTCTCTGGACTTCATTACAAGCCTTCAAGTTTATTTGTCTCCATTTTTGTGTGGTAGGCCAGTGTAAGGAAACCCTTACATATCCAATACAAACTGCCCAAAATTGACGTATTACGCATACCAATATTACAAATCGACCCAATACTGTTAGAAAACAATGTTATGAGCAGTGAATTGAATTTACACCATAGATAGAAGAAATAATCATTTTCAAGATAACACAGATAATGTGAAAGCTCACAGACGAAGTTATCTGATGTGTAGACCTAACCTCACATGGTAACAATCAGACAAAGTAATGGAAACATGCAATGATTGATGAGACAAGGTGACTAGACTACATACGTCTTGTGTATAGACTCTGCTACATGTACAACACTTCAGCTTGTTGTAATAGAGGACATTTCTCCTATTACATTTCTTTGAAGTACGCTTGCTGATCTTGTTACCAAAAGAATTTGCTATAATGCACCTTCTTGCAGCCAGATAGGAGTATCTTTTCTATTACTAGGTTTGTATAGGGTGAAGACGTCAGGGTGGTATCTTACGATAATACGACATTCCATGGAGACCGATTCCCTCCTTTGAATGAAAACATATAAGTGCTGAATCAACGTATTCAAGACAGTGTATTTACTTATACCTTTTCCAAGAAAACTATGCTATGGTCATGCCGTGGTCATGATTTTTCAAATTAAAGGTAGATAGCTATTTGGCTTGGGGAAACGTGCTGTAGGTTTCGTCCCCTAGCAGCTATTTTGGAACTGCAGGGGCCGATTTTGTTTGATACTTTTTTCAGTCTACCACGTGAAGGCTGTCTTAACATTTTAGTAACAGACATACAGTAATTGAATGCCCCATTTTGGCGTCTGGAGGGGTGCTGTTACATGTAGATGTTAGGAAACGTATCTAGTAATCTTAAGATAAGAACACACTAAGCCGTTCCCATAACGGTAAGGTCACTCATGTACAACACAAGACGGCATGTTAAGATTGTTTTGAAGGTGAGTCTGTGGTATTACATGTATTTGTGTTAAAGACGGCGGGTTGTCTGGTGTGTACGGCTGAAGACAGGAAGGCCGACAGCGCAGACGTTTCGTTTATTTTCCAAAGTAGGAAAAACAAAAATGTTGAGGAAAGCCCCTGGCCAGTGGCACACTACTGCGCGTCTGTGTAACCTCATGTGTATGATTATCAAGGCATAACGCACACTGACCAATGGCAAAAGTAAGCAAGGCCATATTGATTTGGATATATGGATGACATCTTCTGGGAACCCCAAAACTGATTCGAACGCGCGAAGAGAAAATGCTTGGCAAAAAAAAGTTACTTTTTTTACTAATAGCTCTAGTTCCAGTCTGCCCCTCTGATCACATCACTATAGGAATATGACTTTCCCGACTTTGATGTATTAAAATTCTTAGTAGAGTGGCGTATACGACTAATAGGCAACCTCGCCGACCAACTCCCAACCTCTTGTGACCCTGCTCACGACTAACTCCCAACCATGGTCTGGAGAAGGTCGGTAGGCAACGGTTGGCTAACAAGTGTGACAGGGTCTTAATGGTGTTTGACTCCCCATCGTACGTTCTAACCGACAGTTTGATTTGTCAAAATTCATAGTGCAGTCGAAGTTATATATAGGCCACCTCGCCGACCAACTCCCAACCTCTGATGACCTTGCTCACGACTACCTCCCAACCATGGTCTGGGGAGGGCTAAGGTTGGCTAACAAGTGTGACAGGGTCTTAACGGTGTTTGACTCCCCAAGCGTACAGTCTTTACCACACAGCTGTTTCCCGTAAAGGGTTGAGTACCAGAGGTGGCCAAGGTTGAGGTGCGGTGATGGCACAACGAGTGATAAGGCCTGACGGGTAGCCACAACTGTTTGTGCACCTTTGTCTCATGTCCTATAACCAACACCAAATAGGACCCCGTCTTCAGCCGTTTATTTGTCTGGGGAATCGAGATGACCTCGGATTAAGCACTGTCTTCACCTCTCCTGCAGTAATTGTTTGTCTTTTTCTATCAGTCCTTTTTCTTCTATATGGTACTTCTTAGTATTGTAGGCCATGTTTTGGCTGGACCCTCTAGGCATCAATGTTTCCTACTTCATACACATAGTGATACACATATAAATACATTCTCGTTTCTAATGAGCTTAGACAAACCTCTGATCCTAAAACATGTCTGTTCTTACCTTTTCACCACCATAGAGACGCGAGGAGAAGTAGAATTTACTTAATAGAGTATAGTGCCAGTGATAGCTTGATCATGTATATGTATCCATAAACATACAAGCTATTATTTTGTTGTGATCTGTACGTAACGATGTGGGTATGAATGTAAAACTGAGGTCTTCATCCATTGATATATATGTAATTTTAACCATCGCAAAATGAAAGAATATGTCTCAAATTAGTAGCATTTGGAATTCAACACACACTTTGGCACCAAATTCAACTTGCGAGTCGCCATGTTCATGTAAACTAATGACAACGGTACGGAATGGCAAAGTGCTTCAATGTGTCCTCACACTATATCCACTTGCAACTTGATGCGATGAATAGACGACCTTGTGTTGAAATATCGTCCTGACCCAACCTTAGATGCGATGAAGGTTTGTTATTGTAGTAAATCTTCAAAGAGAAAAACAAGCCTTAGTCGTACAATAAATCCTACCTGTCTGGAACAAGGCCAGTGTGGGCCTGGGCAGTGTTCTGTGGTGTTAGAGTTTATTACTTGTTGTGGAGAGAAGGGACCTTTTTAGAGCAGCTGTTGAGTTTCCGTAATCTCCAAACAGATTCTAGGGTGGCGAAAGACAGTATCAAATTGGCTAGGCAGTATCCATTGGCCAGTGAGGGTCCATACGCCAACCAAGTATTACTGCCTGGCCAATTTGATACTGCCTTTTGCCACCCTAGGATCTTGGAGATTAGAGTTTCCGCTCTTGTGAATAGAAGGGATGGCAAGAGACGAACAAGCCGGTGGGTTTTATTCTGACGACATGAAAAACAGATATTGTCATGATATGTAGGGATTTTGAAGAACAAAAACATTTTGAACTTTCAATCAATCTTCGCAATCAATAATCACATATTTGTAAATATTTGAAGAAATGGGGGAATGATTGAATGACAATCAGGAAACCTAATAATAAGAAGAGACAGAAAGAGAAAAACAGATCATGATTTCGGAAATAGAATATTTGATTTATCTATAGGAATCAAGTCTTTTGTATACGCAACTTGCTATTCTTCTATATCTAAAGCAACGAAGCATGAAGACGCGTATGTTGTACAGATGCCAATACCTTGTTCCTCGGTGTAACATACACTTGTAATGACAGGCGATTAGCAGCATTGTTACACATGTAGACCACGACCTTCTTCATGTCAAGTGTTGGGTGTCCGATATGAGGAAGTTGGCGACAGGGGACGTTTAAAGACGTCTTGGAATTTCTTCGGTCGTTGCTTTCTTGTATTTCTGAAATGTCTTCCAAGGAAGTGAGACTAGTGACCTTGGCGCTAACGATTTGAAGACGTTCCGTGCCAATGGAAACACTGCTTATTTGTAAAGGCTATATTTATACACTTATAATGTGTCCCCTGGCATACTTACACTATATACCACAGCTGATGAACCACATTTAACCGACTCTTACCACCTGTTTATACATCTGAATCTTTGAAACACCGACTAAAAGAAAATAGCTTACTAGATTATACAACACAGAGCACTTGAGGCCATTTTAAACTTGATTTTCTTTATGGAACATTTTGGGAGAGGTCCCTTGGTGACACAGAAATTGTGATTTTTTGTTTTCAAGGCATATGTTACCCTATGCAATGTTATTTGTAATTGTAGAAAATATCACTTGCCATTTTTATCACACTCACGTAATGCTTAAAAATGGCAGTTAGCATCATCACTAGGTAGCTTTAGACATTTCAAGGTCAAGGATTTTATAGTTTGACCTTGAAACTCCCTTAAAACTCCACGGTGGCATATGGGCCCAATGTTCTGCCAATTTGTCGAGTTGACCGTCGCAGTTTGTTTGAGTAAGTTCGCGTGAGAAGCCCGCCGCGCTAGGCTATACAAACACACGCTTCCCCCACACCTACAGGCACGGGCCACGGGCACAGTAGGTATCAACAACGACAGACGGTCTAGGTGACTGGTTAGACACACAGCTACCGTTTCTTCTCTCTTCTCTCTCTCTCTCTCTCTGTCTCTCTCTCTGTCTCTCTCTCTCTCTGTATCTCTGTCTGTCTGTCTGTCTGTCTGTCTGTCTGTCTGTCTCTCTCTCTATCTGTCTCTCTCTTTCTCTCTCTCTCTGTCTGTCTCTCTCTTTCTCTCTCTCTCTGTCTGTCTCTCTCTGTCTCCGTCTCTCTCTTTCCCTCTCTCCCTTATTCCCAGAAAAGGTACACCATTGCTTACGCGGTACTGTGGAGTATCGGGTTACCAGCGAATTAGCCCCCTCAAACGACACATTAGATGGAGAAGTTTCAATATAAAACATCAGCGGGAGTTCCACCCAGGTCATGTGCGCCTAGCTGGGGTTCCTTCTCTGTGTCATTCTGTAGAGGATAAAACTGCTGTCTGACACTCGGAGCTAGACCTAGGCTCTGGAACTACAAACAATGTATTTTCATTGTATTAACATGGGCAACGACAAGTACTAGAAGTTCCCAAGATGGAGGTTGAAATCCTTCAATGTAAGATGTGATACTCGTACAGTATATACATGTATTGCCCTGCGTTGGAACTAAAGACAGGCAAGTTGAGAAAGGTGGGTGAAAGACAGACTGTTCCTTGCCTTGTAGCCCTAATGTCTTCTTATTTGTGCCTTAACTTTTCCCTCAGCAAGAACATCTTGTATTGAGTCTGTACGAATGCACAATTGTATATTGTGTAACATGCCAAACACAGTGGGACCGACTGCAGTCTTCCACAGAGTTTATGATAAAAAGATTCTTTCGATGGTTCAAGATATATAAAGTCTAAGCGGAAGTTTGGTTGAAATGTTAGCGTTGTCAAGTTCAAGACATTCAGATACTCTGAAAATATAGCTCTCTTTTCTTTTCTGCTTGTTTAATTCTGTAGAAACGTGATAAAGCTTTAAGGATCATCTGTAAGGTGATAAAAATATGACTGAAACCAACTAGAACAGGCGGGATCCTAAATTCCCTCTCCAGCCCAGGGAACGCGAAAAGTGATTGACACCTGTGACAGACGTTAGTACCGTTTCCTTGCCGCCATGCTGTTCTGCCATAGCATGACGACACGGTTCCTTAACCCTTATTTCCCGTGTGAGGGGGTTCAGAGTCGAGCTTAGCCTTAACTTTGGCCTTCTCGTGTAATTTTAATCCATTCTTTACGCAATCTTGGACAAAAATGCGGTTTGCTGCGCACAGCGGTCGTTGCTCTTACTTTGGGAAAGAGTTTCGGAGTCCCAGCTCCAAAACTACCTGAAACAAGATAGGTATCTAAGGAGACCAAGTTCTGGCGGGAAAACCTGCCCGCTGTGACAACATGCTATAGTCTGATATGCTTGTCAATCAAATGAACAGGTGGAAAATAATTCAAGGGTGCGGCAGGGGAAGCTTTTTAACGCCATCTGAGGTTGGTGACTGCAGGTTCTGGGTTCGAATCCCTGGGAGTATCAGTGTTGTGTCATTGGGAAATGCGCTTAACACCTATTTCCTCGGTTAACTCTAAAGCTTGGGTTAGGGACGTCCTCTTGGATAGGTCTTAAAATGTAGGTCCCTCGTTTAAAGAGAAGTAATTCAGGCATAGAACTACATATAAGCACATATAGGCACGTGTTCTCCCAACTGTTCTGAACATGCCACCCCCTCCTCTCCCTCGGCCACCGCACTAGGACACTTGCCAAGGCGCTGTATATTACATCGTTAACCGGCTTGACCTGCGTATTGTCGCGACAGGAAGCTAATATGTCACGCTTTTATTACTAATGCTCTCTTTTGGGGACCTTTTGGTCCCTATCTTTAATTGCCGGAACGGTATTTTGTGGACTAAGCTGCCAAGATCTAAGAGCCAAGAAGTTCTGCCCTAGATGTATAGGGGCAATGGAACATGTATTTCATAGGTATGGTGATAGATGTTGGAATTTAAGACGATGTCTCAAACTTTAAGAGGCACGTCTGAAGGACATCGTTTTGTATAACTATAAGTGATTTTATGTACTGATGTCATTTCGGATGGGGACGTAAACGCGTTTTTTTTGTGGAAGCGTCAGACAGCAAACCTCTGCATGTAAAATAACTCAAGAATAGGTAGGGGTGAGCTATGCTTGGCTAGAAAAAAGGGGGGCTGCTCTACCCTATTTTACTAATGGACCACTTCCTGCCCATAGTTGTATAAGCTATTAGATAAGTTGTGAACTTTAGAGACTTTTACGAAGTTCTCACACGGTTCAGTTTCTCTCACAACATGATGATAAACCCGGGCATGCTACCATCTACAAACTTGGCTCCAGCTCAATTTTTTACCGTTACAAGGTACCTAGAGAGTTTTCATATCTACAATACTTTCACCATGCCTTTGAATAAATACTTCACATTTATGGTATCCCCACACCTCCCGAAAATAGTTTCATCAGGTTGATAGAACATGGGATCTAGAATTTTTTTTTATTACACAACCATTAAATACTCAGCAAGATAAGAAAATTCCTAGATCCCCACACCTGTTCCGTGCTCCTCTAACCCAGAGCCCCCGTGTCCCTGTGTGTTTTGGATACTAAACTGTTGTCAGGCCGACACCCTTGTGTTGGCATCACAGGGGCAGACACCCCGGCCTGGCCTGGCAGTGTTCCCGTCCCCTAACTACTGTCTGCCGGTCCCACATGGCCCGCACAGTTAGGACAGGGCCGACAGGACAACTTTATACACTGGTTAACGCACTCACACCATTCAGAAATAGTCGATCAATGAAGCGGATTTTTTTCAACACAGGAGAAGAAAGAAATTTTCCAAATGGGAGTTTATGGTCAATGATTAAGTACGATTTAGTTGACATAGATTGTACAGCATGACTGTATATACCCCCTACTCCTAGCTAAAGAGATATTGGGAGAAAGACATAGTCGGTTAAAGTTGAGATTTTCACAAAAAGAATTACTATTATTACATTATTACAAAAGTACCTACGGGCGATTATGTCAGGTAAACATTACATATACAGCTTAACTTAGTAATTCTTGTTCAACGTCATCGTAGTTCTTATGGTACAACTGCAAAATCTTCTTCATCTTTGGGAGACAACTATATAATTTTGGACTGCCTCCCTACTCCAAGACGTGCTGGGAACGTCCAACTTCCCGATTTCGTCGGTTCCAGAAAAATCAATTCTTCACCCACATTCCTTAACAAGGTAACATGTAGATAAAACACCGAAATCACGCCCAGAAATGTGTACAGAGTTGGCTGAAGTTTGGTCCAGTTCTTGTGGTGTAAAGTCGTAATTAAAATAGGGCGAGGCACGTTGGCAGCCGTACAGGGCAGGAGGCTTACTTACTGTGCACAAATCAACTAACAAACTGCCAGACATCGTCTGAGGTGAGTTAGCAATGGCGTATAGGGAAAATCCCTTTAACTTTAATGTTGCCAGCAATCTGTCTCTTTTCAGGCGTTCCAAGTACAAGATGATAGTCTAATTTCTGAGACCATATTGACCATATTGAGTTCGTATTATGAAACCGATACTTAGTCATGGGTAGTCCAAAATGTAGACTAAAATATATTCACACACTGTGATTCGTATAATGATGATATTATACATAATACAAAAAAATCAATGGTCGCTGGAAGTACTATCAGCCCATGTCTCCATAATTCTTTGACTAGAGAGCACTTATTCGGATTGCTTTGTTTTTTGTTGATGGTGGTCTATGTTTTTCTTTGCGCCTTTGTCGGCTTAGCCTAGTAGGGACCTGTTAGCCTCTAACAGGCTTTGGAAGCGTCTGGAAAGAGTAGGCTTCGGGGGTGGCAAACTGTACTCCTTTAGCGGGTCAACAACCCTGGCATGTTATCTGTCTATTTGGATAATTTCTAGTCTTTCCAGACCTTGCAGCCTGGTAGGAACTTTCACCATGTGGTGTTGTTTCGCTTTGACAAGAACGCAACAGACAAGTGCCTCCAATCTCCAATTTGTGCGTCTAAGTCTTACTTTACCATAGCGTCTTGTACAATTATACTGTGGACACTACTAGACACAACAATGTCTTACTTGAACAAATGAGTTGATCTTTAGACTCTTACGACCCGGCGCGCAAGATGACAAATACAATAGCGTGTGGACACAAATATGAACTAATAGATAGCAACACTAGTTTAGATTACTCCTTATATTTTGCCAATTAGGGGGCAATCTGTTTGACTCCCAATATGTTCTCGGAGGATATCATTGAAGCCCTTACTTCTGCACAGTAACTGTCTGTATGAACTAATTGCACTTACTTCAAACAATAGACCGCGTCTTCGCCAATAATGAAAACATAAGTACGGATTTAGTGATTCCTTCACTTGGAATAAAACGTGATGCGAAAACATGACAAAGCAGATTGCTGGGACCATCTGTATATGCATACTACAACATCTGCTATAGGAGTACATAGCATGTATGATATAGCGTGTATTGGGTGCAATTTGATAGATGTATATTGTCGCGTAAGGGTGATGGTATTCTCTTGATAGGTCTGTACTCAGTTATCTCTAAAGTTTATCCCTTTCTTCAGATATAGTTGGCCAATTTGACTTTGTCAATGGGAGTACGTGGAACAAATTATACATTGTTTCTTTTTTAAATTTCAGGTCAAAATGAACTGGTCTTGGCGATTGCTTCGCCTCCTGGCGGCTATGACGGTACTGCAGTTCTCCCGTGCAAAGCCGAACAAGAAGGACGACTTCGTACTGCAGTGTGACGTCAAACCCAAGAACAAAACCGGTGAGCAGTACTTATATCAGTACATGGGGGGAAAACTGTGTGGATAGACTGAATGGGAGACAGTGTGTGAATGAATGAATGAATGAATGAATGAATGAGAGAGAGTGTGTGCGTCTGTGTACTCTTTGTATCAGAATAAAGTTTAACAGTCTACAGATGAACTTCCATGATCATAACCTTGATGAGAAAATGTTTTTATCCCCCAGGGATGGAGCGCGCCATGCGGGACATGCCAAAAGTGCAGCTTGAGCTTCCCCAGAGCGCGCAGGGAAACTATCAGCACATGCAGAAGATGATGGTCAAACATCAGGAAAAACTCATCGAGCAACAGAAGACCCTCAACTTACAGCAGGTGAGATGAGACTGAAAGAACATGAGGCTTAATCAACGCACAGAACCGGTGTGCCACGCCTTAACGCTTAACAGTTATGCTGTACAAACAAACAAACAAACAAACGAACAAACAAGCATCACCACCCCTGATTAATATTATTCATTTTTTTCTCATTCATAACAATTATAAACTCAAGGTCCGTTTACTTCTAACCCATTCCTAACGGTTAAACAAACTCCTGTCATTCCATCCAGGTCCGTCTGGAGGCGCGCCAGAAGAGCATTGACCGCAAACAGTCGGAGCTGGTGCACATGTTGGACCGTATGTACAGCCTGGACGTCTGCCAGACCTGCTTCCAGAACGAGTACTGCGCCACGGACGTGGAGCCGCCCATCTGCCTGCCG
This sequence comes from Branchiostoma belcheri, assembly GCF_001625305.1. Lineage (NCBI taxonomy): Eukaryota > Metazoa > Chordata > Leptocardii > Amphioxiformes > Branchiostomatidae > Branchiostoma > Branchiostoma belcheri. The sequence goes on along the minus strand of NW_017804653.1, from coordinate 817,585 downwards.
TGCACCATCTGTCCGCCAGGTGGGGCTTTTGTACGGTACTATCGTGGAGAGTGAAGGGGGATTCGTTCAAGGTCACTAAGATGGACTTTTGTGATTTAGAGGTTTCTGACTTTTTAAGAGAAAAAGTTTGTCATGTTTGTCATTCATTCATTCTATCCTATTTTAGATGACACCCTTCCATAAAGGTCCCTGAAAATAAGTTGAGGATGACAAAAGAAGAGGAGTATCTTCGTCTCTAGCTAGAGTATCTACAACTGCCCTAAGAAGCGAGAAGAAGTTGTGCTTTTAAATTGTAGTTCATTAATATGTATACTTTTATGACCTGTAAGCGCATAAACGTACAATAAAGGTCTTTCATTCATTCATTATGGCTGTACTGTACGCGGATATTAGTGGATCCAATGATAACTTTCTTCTTTGTTTTTGCCACAGGTTTCATGGCGACGTCGATGTGCTCTCGCACGAAAGACGTTCAGTGCATGGACGTGAACGAGTGCGAGATGAACAGCGCCCCCTGTAACGCTCCGGGGAACTGCATCAACACGGCTGGCGGATACTTCTGTATCAACGAGGTCGGTTCGTGCGGGTCCGGGTACTACCACAACGTGCTGAACATGCAGTGCGAGCCGTGCTCACGGTGCATGGAGGCCAGCCACGTCCTCAAGCCCTGCACGGCTTTTGAAGACGCGGTCTGCTCGCCCTCGCTGATCAAACACGCTACAGATTTTTGGAGGGGACATGTGAAGACGAACGTGGTAGAGGCACGCACCACACGGTCCCCCGTGACCATGGACCCCAGTCGCCTGCCTATTGACGAAATCACCATCCCCACAGACACGTTTTTCGCGGCGGGCGACGGGGATAGGATCATATTCAAGAGGGACGGAATGATCTGGGTGGACTACAACATAGCGATCAAACACACGTGTCCGACATACTTACAGATCAGCGCTAACGTACAGGACAAACTGGTGGGTTCTGCGCGGTTCGAAGCGACGAAGCGCGACCTCTACAGCTCCGCGAGTTTGAGCGGCGCCGCTCTGGTAGAGGCCGGGCAAGAGATGGTCCTCGCACTCAGCAGCCCGTATTGTCCGTCCAGCGTCTCTTATTTCGGGCGGCCGGACATTCCCGACGATCCCGCGCCAAAGCTGACCGAAATCGCGAATCTGGAACTCGCGGGGCCGCTGAGCATCTTGTACGCTTCGTACGACGCCGGCGCTGTCGTGTGGCGGGCCAGGACGCGGCAAAACACGAACGCGGGAAAATACCGAGTGGAGTACGAGCAACCCAGACTGTCGTCTGATGGTTACGTCATCTCGTTGCCAAGGCTGGACGAGGTCCTGTTTCAGGACGAAGGCATCGTGAAGTTCTCTCTGGCTCAGGCGACGTTTTCTGCGGGTGAACCCTGCCGCACGAAAGGGTACACCATCCACGTCAAGCTCATGAAAAACTCCGGCCTGCTTCGCACGATTTCGCGCCAGTTCAAGCGCGGGCAGCCGCACACCGACATCCTGCTTCGCGCGTCGGGCGCCCTGCTTGTCTCCCAGGGCGACAGCCTCATCTTTGACATCGAGACGGACCCGCAGTGCCAGACGAGATACGGGGACAACTCGCCCGTCAGCGCGCTCAACATCATGTGGCTGCCCACGGACTACGCCTGCCTCATGGTGGCCGAACTGCAGCGGGGCGTGCGCTGGTCGGGTGCGGGGACTCGCATCCTCCAGTTCGGGGAGGTCCTCAACACCGAGCCGGACTCCATCAAGGCTTTCAGCAGCGGGTTCCTCCTCTTCCAGAAGGAGGGGCGCGTGAGCCTGACGTACAGTCAGAAGATAGTACACTCCTGCAACTATCTCAAAGTCACGGTGTACTACATCGCCGGGATCCCTCAGAAACACACGCCGGTCATGCAGACCGTGATCGGGAACACGCAGGCCACCTATGAGGGGTTACAGCTCGTCGGGACCTTCAACGTGCAGAAAAACGCCAGGGTTTATCTGCAGCTCACCTGTAGAAAAGGCAGGCTGGACGACCTGGTTACCGGCAGCTTTGGCGCGCTCACTGTCGTCCTTTCTGACCCGTAAAAAAGTTATACTTTGGGAGGAAACTTTTGTAAAAATACTCGTGTCGCTCACACTCCACACAGCCTAGTGACATGATATGGTCTTTTAAGGATGATATAGGGTGGCGCAGTCGAACAGTAACCGACCTCGTCGAACACCAGCCATACTAAACGAGAAAACTTCTGCAAAAAACACTTAGTCCACACTCAACATAGTCTAGTGTTATAAAATGGTCATTTTAGGATGATGAACAATAAGTCCAGGTGAGCCACATCGTGGTTCTTTATACTACGTTATGCAAAGATGCCAGGAATAGGAATTGAGCAGCATTACTTTGGAGAACTATACACTGAGTAGTTAAAGCAGCGTAACTCGAATGGGCCAAGTTTCTCATTTTCTAGGCCTCTTCTTGCAATGGTCTCCTTGACTACCAACAACATACAACATATTTTTGGCTGGTGCAGCCGAACATGCATCAAATAACAAAATTTCTTACTCTAGAAAGGCCAAAGCAGGAATCCACCATATAACATAGATTTTGTTGTTCTAAAGATTACGTAACTTTAAGGTACTAGTTCGCTTGCATGTAAAATCTGCGATTCTTGCTATTTTTTTTCAAAAGACTGGTGCAACAAAGGACACCGTCTTCTTTATAAACAAGATACCTCATTTGTATAATATAAACTATTTTGTCTCCATACTGAAGATTAGTCCATTTTTGTCGTAAGGAGGTATTTCAGTGCCATGAGCTTAATTGGTAATGTACCAAAATCAAACGATATTTAATGAAAAACGCTATGAGATTCATACTATACTATCGCTGAAGAACCTTCTATGTATACTAGAGGGCGCTAGCTTAGTTACATGGCTGTTTGCTATACATGTAACGTAAGAAATAGATTTTATCATTAAAGTAATGGTTTTCGACTCCAACTTAATACCATCATGCCATATAGTAAATCCTGTGATATATCCGATATCATAAATCGTTTTTAAAAATGTGGTTTGAAACGTTTTACCTTTTGAGAAGCAAAACCTGTTTTGATAGCATGAAAACCTGCTTTGTTATGAATTTGGGTTTTGAGATTCTCAGTGTGAACAATTCAGCATGGTTCAAAACAATATTTTTCTGCCTTTGAACCCTGCTAGTTTGGGCATATATGAGAAAGCAGCCTGTTAAGTTGACTGTCCACCATGGTTTGGTCTGGGTGCACGTTGTCTTTTCCCGGCTGGCACACGCTCATGTCCCACGTGTCCAACACAACCACGTCTGGATCCGCCCGGAACATCTCTCGTATCACCTCCGTGATCTGGTAAGCCAGCCAGTCGCTTCCTAGCAGGTAGAACTCCAACTTTCCTCCCTTGTGCTCACGCGTTGTTCCAGTCCTCACGAAAACCCGCGTGCCGGGAGCCCTGCGCTTCAGACGGTGTATGGCGGCCCGTATGGCGTACAGTCTGGACCGGAGCAGTTCTAGCGGCTCTGCCGTAAAGTGGGCCCACAGACTCAGGATTATTACCGTGTTTGGGCCTCCTGGATTGGTGTCCAGCGTTTCAACAACGTAGCGGAAGTCATAGAAGACACACCAAACGCGTCCCTGTACGGGGAAGTGGTGAAACCGGTAGCGAACAGAGATGTTCCATTGGCTGTTGTCTCCTTCCAAACGAGCTGCAGAAACAAAAATGTACAACTCCTTGTGACTATCGGCATGACGACTTACATGCTTCACCCTTGACGATGTTTGGCAGGCGTTTCTTAGAACGAAATAGGCTCAAAAAAGCTATTTAGGAAACATTGACAAACCTATATTGGTCTTCTTGTGGTTCAACGGTACTACCGTCAGCAAACGCTGGCCCCATTGTCTGATGGTGGAGTCACCTAGAGGGAATAGAAATAATCAAATTTGACATCATACCCAATGGACTGTATCTAACATATCCAGAAGCGTAATCATTGGTACTTACGATACGTACCTTGCATGTACACGGTCTTGTTAGCCAGGCACCGCCTGATGTCATTCTGAGTGAACACTCGGACATTGCAGACGGATGACGTCCAGACCTTGCCTGACCAATGTCCCAAAGCTGCAGACTTGTCCCAGGTACACGCTGGAAGGTGTTGAGGTGTGGGAAGTTCTGCTTCAAGAACATGTATGGGTTCCTTGGGGTCTACTTCGAGTTCCTCTTCAAGATATGGCCTGTGTGGCGTGAAAATGAACATATATAGATGACATTTCGTATAGCCCATATTATATTGAGGGTGATACAACATTCTTTGCATATTAGCAAATATACATACACATGCACATTTAAAGTCATGCAAACATTTTAAGTCATGCAAGAAACATGTCCTGATACTTGCATATTCAGCGTTTTTCTTCTTTATCCGTTGCGAGCATCATGCCACGTATGATTAGTTAAGAGGACAAGAATGAAAACTGTCTGCAATAGAATAGACAGAATGCTGTGTT
>NW_017804653.1:800472-813037 GCF_001625305.1 Branchiostoma belcheri | reverse complement strand
TGCCTCTAAGAGTCTCTGTCACTAGCGTAGAAAACTGTTCTCGACTTTTGAAACAGAACTAACCGCCCTCAGAGAAATTTTTCCATGACGAAACCACACACAATAGCTTCCCATGTAGCTTTTCAACCACCGTTCACGGCGACAGAATATCCATTCCTTCCTTCCTTCCTTCCTTCCTTCCATCATTCATTCATTCCTCTAAGATCTAGAGTTAGTACAGTAAACATATTCCCACCTGCGAGACAAAATAGACCACAGCGTTAGATATCTTCACTTGTGCAGTGCTGGTCCGTCTGTCTCTTTAAGCGCCTCAGGTACTAATAAAAGCACATGCAACGCAAGGTTACCAGTTTACGTGCAGGACCAGATGTTAAGCCATTTCATTGTGAACGTTAAGCACTGGAGCGCCACGATAGAAGCAAATTCTTCAAACGTGGTCTAACCGGTCTGTTTAGTATCGCCACCGTACGAGACACGGGAGGATACAGCTTTTAAAACACTAGCGAAGCAGATCGACTGTGACTGCGATCTTCAGTGGCGCACATAACTTTTAATATTCGTGCATTTGGAAACAGATATATATGATAATAACGCCCTATCCTCGGTGTATATGTTTATATAATCCCTAGTCAGGTGCGATAACCACCTCATAAACCACATTGTTTGCATTAATCCTTTATTCATGCCCTATCGGGTTAAGTACAGGTAAACAAATACACTGAGCTGAACTGTAATACCGCGTACAACAGGATAGGTGGCGCTCTCGTCTAGTTCAAGCTAGGTGGAAATTGCCAACATTTATCAACATGTACCAAGTTGGTTCCACCACTTGAACTTCTAGGACACGTTGGTTCACTGTTTTTTAAACGTATACGTAGGGTGATGAATTACATCATCACCCTTGCCGACACAGTGGTCTTTAAAGCACGTGAACATGCACATTTCTATTGCCTTATCGAGATATTCGTTAATGTATATACATGTACTAGTTGCCATCCTTACATTCATTGTTTACTTACAAGATAGTTTAGAATAATACACTATCCATACATGCTTAAAGAATTATGACGCCCACTTCAACACTCACTCCACCATCGCCAAACCCAAAACATAACCTTCTGGCGAAGATAATTACAACAAACTTGTGCTTTATCTAAAGCTTCAAAACTCCTCCTATGGACAGATATGAGAAAGCAGCCTGTTAAGTTGACTGTCCACCATGGTTTGGTCTGGGTGCACGTTGTCTTTTCCCGGCTGACACACGCTCATGTCCCACGTGTCCAACACAACCACGTCTGGATCCGCCCGGAACATCTCTCGTATCACCTCCGTGATCTGGTAAGCCAGCCAGTCGCTTCCTAGCAGGTAGAACTCCAACTTTCCTCCCTTGTGCTCACGCGTTGTCCCAGTCCTGACGAAAACCCGCGTGCCGGGAGCCCTGCGCTTCAGACGGTGTATGGCGGCCCGTATGGCGTACAGTCTGGACCGGAGCAGTTCTAGCGGCTCTGCCGTAAAGTGAGCCCACAGACTCAGGACTATTATCGTGTTTGGGCCTCCTGGAATCGAGTCCAGCGTTTCAACAACGTAGCGGAAGTCACAGAAGACACACCAAGCGCGTCCCTGTACGGGGAAGTGGTGATACCGGTAGCGAAGAGAAATGTTCCATTGGCTGTTGTCTCCTTCCAAACGAGCTGCAGAAACAAAAATGTACAATTCATTGTGACTGTCGGCATGACGACTTAAAATGCTTCACCTTTGACGTTTCTTAGAACGAAATAGGCTCAAAAAAGCTATTTAGGAAACATTGACAAACCTATATAACCCTTGGTCTTGTTGTGGTTCAACGGTACTACCGTCAGCAAACGCTGGCCCCATTGTCTGATGGTGGAGTCACCTAGAGAGAATAGAAATAATCAAATTTAACCTAATGGACTGTATCTAACATATCCAGAAGCGCAATCATCAATACTAACAATACGTACCTTGCATGTACACGGTCTTGTTAGCCAGGCACCGCCGGATGTCATTCTGAGTGAACACTCGGACATTGCAGACGGATGACGTCCAGACCTTGCCTGACCAATGTCCCAAAGCTGCAGACTTGTCCCAGGTACACGCTGGAAGGTGTTGAGGTGTGGGAAGTTCTGCTTTAAGAACATGTATGGGCTCCTTAGGGTCTACTTCAAGTTCCTCCTCAAGATATGGCCTGTGGGGTGTGGAAACTAGTCATGCAATTTCTTCAGCCCTAGTTGTATTGTACTCGTATACAACGTTTTATGCATACAGTAGATATACATTCAAGGTATCAAGTTTCCAAAGACATTTACTAACCTGTGCATATTTTATTCAGAGCATCATACGTATTTTCTTATCCTGTACACCCGTTGCGAGCATCATGCCACGTATAAATTATTTTAAGAGGACAGGACAAGAATGAGAAACTCTCAGCAATAGAATAGACAGAAGTACTGGTGTACTGGTATTTCATTTCACTTAGACATTTCGGAGTTAGAGTTACGTTTGTAACGTACAGTTGAGGACTTACTTTTGGAAAAGTTTCTTTTCCCCTTCAGACACCAGTTTCAGCATCTTTGCCCTGCTCTTATCCAAGTTGTATTTGCACTTTGATATGGCGGAACACGGAAGTTTGTCCGGTTTCTCACAAATCCAGGTCCCGTTCACGTCCGGCTTTGAGAAGTCGCACTGTTGGTGGGGCGACAATCTGGGGTTGGCAGAACTGAAACATTGACTTGTATAAGAGGCCTTCTTCTTCGTCTTCTTCTTCTTTGTTGTCTTCGCGTCGACGAAGCTACAGTGGAAGACTCTCTTGTTTGGAAGTTCCCGCACTCTCTCTAGGACCTTCACTGCCTCGCTGGGATGGACCAGCTGAATCTTTATCTGATAACAGCGACACAAAACAGACAAAGTAAAGGAGTTTTGGGGATGCAGAGAGAGCATTTTACTGCATTTCTATTTTTATCATACATGTATCTACATATCTGTCATGCATTTATCTGTCCCCAACAAAGTCTATCACGGTACTTACCGAAACGTTGCCGGCCCAGTACAGCGGAAACTGCACGGTGTAGATACCGTTACAGTGGTCAGTGACGTCACCGGCGCTACTGGCCTTCGGCGAACGGTCACTACTGACCAGTCTGGCACGGAAAAAATCTCCCCCGTACGTCTTTTTCCTTCGATTTTTGTCTCTTGCCACCACCATCACGGTAAGAACGTCTCCTTGGTGATACAGGCGGTCTCTGTTTAGGACGACAACCTGCGTGTATTGTGGGTACGTGGCCTGGTCGAAATGGACAGGCCCGTTGAAGACGCAAGAATTGACGGGTGGGCCGAAGTGAAGATTGAAAATCGGCTTCGGAGCATCCTGATCCCTGATCATGAACCCTTGATAGGAAAACTTCAAGACCAACATGGTTAGGTTGCATATATGACCATACAGCCATGTGACCGCAGTGATAGGTCAAAAGTGTATGAAAGTCTGTAGCGTCCCCCGTCCCCGATATTTGATAGACAACGATACTCTGTTTCGGTCATGTAGAGTTTATGCAATTTGTATTCTGACTCAATTGGAAGTCTCCTACATAAAAGCCTTGTACATAACTCCACTGAGATATCGTCATGATAATGTAGCCTTAGCTATAATGAAAAAGAAACCTACCGTTGTGTACACCATCAGGGCAGCAGATATCACTACTAGTGTAGCACTCCACCGTATTCCGGTAGATGTCATCACTGTAAACAAAGGCACAGACAGGAAACAATCGGAGCACCGGAAGGCGTACGTAAGGATTTAAAGAATCCAACATACGTTAACGAGGCTGCCTACGACCATCCACACCTACAGGTTTCTCTGGGGTTGGCTATTTGTACTGCGTACTCCAAGGCCAGGTAATTACCCATCTTGCATATTATTCAGTCTATTTCTCCAATTTCTACTTTTTTTCTGGAGTCTGGCAGAGACACTGAACTACGACATTCGGTCGTGCACTACGTCGTAGTTTGCTGGATCTAACATAACAATACAAATTCACGGATCAATTGTTATTGATTCAAGTCACGTTAATCCCCAACCCCCCACCTTGCCACCTACATGTATTTACCTGTACAAATAACTTCGGCAACAATAGTTGTGTGCCTGCATGCATTTTTTCGTAAGGCGTAATCAGGCCTTTTTAGTCTTCGTAATCCGTAGACAGTCGCCCAAAATCATCGTAATCAGTACATTAGCCTTAACGTGTAATTGTGCGTAATGTTCCTAGAATTTAACGTAATTCGTTAAATTTTGCATAATTCGTAATCACTCCCCCTCTTCATATTTTCCTCCTCATATTTTAGTAACTTTCGTGCGTCTAAGAGTCTCTGTCACTAGCGTAGAAAACTGTTCTCGACATTTTAAACTGAATTAACCGACCTCAGAGCAATTTTTCCATGACGAAATGATAACCACACACAATAGCTTCCCATGTAGCTTTTCAACCACCGTTCACGGCGACAGAATATCCATTCCTTCCTTCCTTCCTTCCTTCCTTCCTTCCATCATTCATTCATTCCTCTAAGATCTAGAGTTAGTACAGTAAACATATTCCCACCTGTGAGACAAAATAGACCACAGCGTTAGATATCTTCACTTGTGCAGTGCTGGTCCGTCTGTCTCTTTAAGCGCCTCAGGTACAAATGTATAAAAGCACATGTAACGCAAGGTTACCAGTTTACGTGCAGGACCAGATGTTAAGCCATTTCATTGTGAACGTTAAGCACTGGAGCGTCACGTTAGAAGCAAATTCTTAAGACGTGGTCTAACCGGTCTGTTTAGTATCGCCACCGTATGAGACACGGGAGGATACAGCTTTTAAGACACTAGCGAAGCAGATCGACTGTGACTGCGATCTTCAGTGGCGCACATAACTTTTAATATTCGTGCATTTGGAAACGGATACATATGATAATAACGTTAATGCCTCGCCCTATCCTCGGTGTATATGGTGATATATTCCCTAGTCAGGTGCGATAACCACCTCATAAACCACATTGTTCGCATTAACCCTATATTCATGCCCTATCGGGTTACGTACAGGTAAACAAATGCACTGAGCTGAACTGTAATACCGCGTACAACAGGATAGGTGGCGCTCTCGTCTAGTTCAAGCTAGGTAGAAATTTATCAACATGTACCAAGTTGGTTCCACCACTTGAACTTCCAGAACACGTTGGGTCACTGTTTTTTAAACGTATACGTAGGAAACGGTGAATTACATCATCACCCTTGCCGACACAGTGAACTTTAAAGCACATGTACATGCACATTTGATTTGATTTGATTTGATTTGATTTATTAGGCTGATAACACATATGTATGCAGCCAGGACTGCCCAACTAGCCGGAGGCTATTATAAAGGGCTAGCCCTCACAACAAGAACATAAACAATTCGGAACCCTCACAACAAGAACATAAACAATTCGGAACAGTTAACAGTGTCAGTTATACATGCACATTTCTATTTGCTTATCGAGATCTTCGTTAATGTATATACTAGTAGTCATCCTTACATTCATTGTTTACTTATAAGATAGTTACCTCCATGAAATGTGTCATGGAGGTTATATTTACCTCCATGAAATGTGTCATGGAGGTTATATTTTCAGTTGCGTTTATCTGTCCGTCTGTTGGTCAACAAGATAACTCAAGAACGCCTGGATGGATTGGTTTCATACTTGGTGTGTTGGTAGGGTGTGACAACAGTTCGCTGTTGGACAGTGTAAGCTGCATGTAAGAATAAGAAGACAGAAGTCATTTTGTACTCACCTATCTGTCACAAGAACCCTCAAGATATTTACCAGCAATGATGTCTGGAAAGGTTTCCGTCAATCCTTGATCTTCCTTATACCACGTCACTATAGATGTCTTTGGGCGCAAGTCTATTACTGTTTGGTCCACCACAGTAAAGCGTCAAATGGTCCCACCTGTTTGATCTCAAGTGGTCTTCTGGTTTCTGAGAAGCTTGGGGAAGAGAGTGATTGCGTGCGTACACCAGAAGAACTGGTTTTTAGTAGCCGACATCACTCTAGATCTGTCCAGCAATATAGTTCACGCTCGAAAAAGTCTTTTTACCTCCATGAAAAATGGAGGTATTGTTTTTGGCGGGTCTGTCTGTGTGTGTGTGTGTGTGTGTCTGTGTGTGTGTCTGTGTGTGTTTCCGCAACTTTGTAGTCAGCATAACTTCATAACGCCTTTGTGGATTGTTATGATATTTGGTATGCTGATAAGTCTTAGGAAGACAAAGGTCAAGGTCAAATATGGGCCTCCTGGTGGATGACCTTGGTACTGCAGCGGAACTTCCAGTTTTTGTATCTTTTGTCCTGAACATGCTATGGTCTTGACTTTTTGGTGACAGAGAGCTTTTCCTGTCAGAAATAAGTGGTTTGAATTTGGTCCCCCTAGCAGCTTGTTCTGGAACTGCAGGGCACTTTCTGGCAAAATCTTTAAAAGCCAATAAGTCCAGATAGGAACAACGTATTTTCATCATTTTTGGTGTGTAGGTAGGTGAGACAGAGTTGTACTTAGATCAATAAGTTAATAATTAAAAAATGCTATAATTACAGTGTTTAATGTAATAGTACTTTTATACATGTAATCTATTTAATCTGTGGCAGGCGGAACATCAACAGATACCAATTATGCAAATGATGACCTAATTTGTATAATTAATGTGAAAATTCTGTGACTCCTTATTGGTGAATGATGGGACTTTCATACCTTGACATGTGTAAGTTACTTAAAGGTTAACACCACTATGCACTTATTATGTTAATGTGGAGGTCATTTGCATAATTAATGAGGACATGTTGAAATGTATGACAAAGCAAGCCCATATTTCATGGAGGTATGAGATCTCGGAACTCTTGTTTCAGTTGCGTTTATCTGTCCGTCTGTCCGTCTGTCTGTTGGTCAACAAGATAACTCAAGAACGCCTGGATGGATTGGTTTCATACTTGGTGTGTTGGTAGGGTGTGACGAAAACTAGAAATGATTATAGATTTTGGTCCCCCTAGTGGCTTCCCTTGGTACTGCAGCGCAACTTCCGGTTTTGATATCTCGCGATCTGGACATGCTAGGGTCATGAAATTTTGATGGAAGGTAGCTCTCGTGCTTGGGAAGAAGTCATATGAGTTTGGGCCCCCTAGCGGCTTGTTCTGGAACTGCAGGGCACTTTCTGGCGAAATGTTTAAAAGCCAATAAGTCCAGACAGGAACAACATATTTTCATTATTTTTGGTGTGTAGGTATCTGAGAGAGATGTACATAATTAAATGCAAATCATGCAAATGAGGACTTTATTTGCATAATTAATGAGGAAATTCTATAATTACAGTGTTTTACATTATACTACTTACATACATGTAATGTATGTAACCTATGGCAGGCGGAACTTCAACAGATACTAATTATGCAAATTATGACCTAATTTGCATAATTAATGCGAAAATTCTACGATTTCGTAATGGTGAATGATGAGAATGTCATACTTGGGACATCTGTAAGTTAATCAAAAGTTAACATACATCACGATGCATATATCATCTTAATGCAGAGGTCATTTGCACAATTAAAGAAGAAATTTACATTTACATATCAAGATCATATTTCATGGAGGTATGAGATCTCGGAATTCTTGTTTAGAATAATACACTATCCATACATGCTTAAAGAATTATGCCGCCCACTTCAACACTCACTCCACCATCGCCAAACCAAAACATAACCTTCTGGCGAAGACAATTACAACATACTTGTGCTTTATCTAAAGCTTCAAAACTCCTCCTATGGGCATATATGAGAAAGCAGCCTGTTAAGTTGACTGTCCACCATGGTTTGGTCTGGGTGCACGTTGTCTTTTCCCGGCTGACACACGCTCATGTCCCACGTGTCCAACACAACCACGTCTGGATCCGCCCGGAACATCTCTCGTATCACCTCCGTGATCTGGTAAGCCAGCCAGTCGCTTCCTAGCAGGTAGAACTCCAACTTTCCTCCCTTGTGCTCACGCGTTGTTCCAGTTCTGACGAAAACCCGTGTGCCGAGAGCCCTGCGCTTCAGACGGTGTATGGCGGCCCGTATGGCGTACAGTCTGGACCGGAGCAGTTCTGGCGGCTCTGACGTAAAGTGGGCCCACAGACTCAGGACTATTATCGTGTTTGGGCCTCCGAGAATCGAGTCCAGCGTTTTAACAACGTAGCGGAAGTCATAGAAGACACACCAAGCGCCTCCCTGTACGGGGAAGTGGTGAAACCGGTAGCGAACAGAAATGTTCCATTGGCTGTTGTCTCCTTCCAAACGAGCTAAAGAAACAAAAATGTACAATTCATTGTGACTGTGCGACCTTTGACGATGTTTGGCAGGCGTTTCTTAGAACGAAATAGGCTCAAAAAAGCTATTAAGGAAACATTGACAAACCTAAATAACCCTTGGTCTTGTTGTGGTTCAACGGTACTACCGTCAGCAAACGCTGGCCCCATTGTCTGATGGTGGAGTCACCTAGAGGGAATAGAAATAATCAAATTTAACATTATACCCAATGGACTGTATCTAACATATCCAGAAGCGCAAGCATCGATGATCAGACCACTAACGATACGTACCTTGCATGTACACGGTCTTGTTAGCCAGGCACCGCCGGATGTCATTCTGAGTGAACACTCGGACATTGCAGACGGACGACGTCCAGACCTTGCCTGACCAATGTCCCAAAGCTGCAGACTTGTCCCAGGTACACGCTGGAAGGTGTTGAGGTGTGGGAACTTCTGCTTCAAGAACATGTATGGGCTCCTTGGGGTCAACTTCAAGTTCCTCCTCAAGATAGGGCCTGTGGGGTGTGGAAACTAGTCATGCAATTTCTACAGCCCTAGTTGTATTGTATACAACATTTTATGCGTACAGTAGATATACATTCAAGGTATCAAGTTTCCAAAGACATTTACTAACCTGTGCATATTTTATTCAGAGCATCATATGTATTTACTTATCCTCTACACCTGTTGTGAGCATTATGCCACGTATATATTATTTAAGAGGACAGGACAAGAATGAGAAACTCTCAGCAATAGAATAGACAGGACTACTGGTGTGCTGGTATTTCATTTCACTTCGACATTTCGGAGTTAGAGTTACGTTTGTAACGTACAGTTGATGACTTACTTTTGGAAAAGTTTCTTCTCCTCTTCAGACAATAGTTCCAGCATCTTTGCCCTGCTCTTTCCCGAGTCCCATCTGCACTTTGATATGGCGGAACACGGAAGTTTGTCCGGTTTCTCACAAATCCAGGTCCCGTTCACTTCTGGCTTTGAGAAGTCGCACTGTTGGTGGGGCAGTAGACTAGAGTTGGCAGAACTGAAACACTGTGTTGTGTTGGTGGCCTTCGTCTTCGCGTCGACGAAACTACAGTGGAAGACTCTCTTGTTTGGAACTTCTCGCACTCTCTCTAGGACCTTCACTGCCTCGCTGGGATGGACCAGCTGGATCTTTATCTGATATAGAACAAAAATCAGGCAAAGGATGTGTACGTTTAGAGTAGAAGTTATGTACAAAAAGCCACTTCCCTGCCGTTGTAAGATGCCATAGTTGTGTTCAAAAAATCTGCGTACATCCTTGTCAACTGTTCTTGTTAGTACCTTTACTTTATTTTACTTTACTTTACTTTACTTTACTTTACTTTACTTTACTTTACTCTACTCTACTCTACTCTACTCTACTCTACTCTACTCTACTCTACTCTACTCTACTCTACTCTACTCTACTCTACTCTGCTCTGCTCTACTCTACTCTACTCTACTCTACTTTACTTTACTTTATTGGAGACTCACAACCTTACAGTCTCACTTCGTTCCTAACAAATTCCTTCTGTACTTACCGTAACGCCCCCTGCCCAGTACAACGGGAACTGCACGGTGTAGGTGCCGTTAATATGGTCAGTGACGTTACCGGCGCTACTGGCGTGCGGCCAACGGGCACTACTGACCAGTCTGGCTCGGAAAAAGTCTCCCCCGTACGTCTTTGGCCTTCCCTCTTTGTCTTTTACCACCACCCTAGCGGTTAGAACGTCTCCTTGGTGATACTGGCGGTTTCTGTTTAGGACGACTATGTTTGTGTTCTTTGGGCACGTAACCTGCTCAAGGTAGCAAGCTTCAATTTTTGTAACTTTTGGGGCTTTGGCATTTTCATGGTGAGGAGTTTTAGTCTTAGTGTTGTTTGGAGATAAGACATTTTCATGGTGAGGAGTTGTAGTCGTAGTGTTGTTTGGAGATGAGACATTTTCATGGTGAGGAGTTTTAGTCTTCGTGTTGTTTGAAGATGAGACATTTTCATGGTGAGGAGTTTTGGTCGTAGTGTTGTTTGGAGATGAGACATTTTCATGGTGAGGAGTTTTAGTCGTAGTATTGTTTGGAGATGAGATATTTTCATGGTGAGGAGTTTTAGTGTTAGTGTTGGTTGGAGATGAGACATTTTCATGGTGAGGAGTTTTAGTCTTAGTGTTGTTCGGAGATGAGACATTTTCATGGTGAGGAGTTTTAGTCGTGGTGTTGTTTGGATATGAGACATTTTCATGGTGAGGAGTTTTAGTCGTAGTATTGTTTGGAGATGAGACATTTTCATGGCGAGGAGTTTTAGTCGTAGTATTGTTTGGAGATGAGACATTTTCATGGTGAGGAGTTTTAGTTGACTTTAGGTTTTTGGGTCTTGCTTGCTTCTTTGGCGACGGTGTCGTCCAGGCGTTCTTTGAAGATATTGCTAATGTTTGGAGAGTTTTACTTGCGTTGTTTGGAAATGTTACTAGCACTTGGTGAACAGTTTTGGTTGTGTTGTTTGGAGATGGTACTGGCGACTGGTGAAGAGTTTTGCTTGTGTTGTTGTTTCTAGATGTTACTATCACTCGATATGGAGTTTTGCTCGTGGTGTTTGGAAATGTTACAAGCGCTTGGTAAGGAGTTTTACAAGTCGACGTATTTGGAGATGTTACCAGCACTAGATGTGGAGTTTTTGCAGTCATGTTCTCTGGGATCTTCACCCGTCGAAGAATCAGAGGTTTCAGTAGAGGTTTTGGGATTCCAATTTTCGACCAATGCAGAGCCTGGAATTCTAAAGTCTGTGTGACGGAAAGAAGATTGAGTAAATCATAATGTAGACATTTTTCCAGACACATGTCGTCTTAAAATGCTAATTGTTTCCAACACAGAAATTCCGACCTCTATAGGCTTTCTCAGTATAGTAGTACCTCTCAGTATACTAGTAACATCAACAATGTATGTCCTACAGTTGGGGAAACGTACTTGTAACTACACTCCCCTCCAAATTGATTGACGGTCCTGAGCTAATATAAATGCCCTTGTTCGCTTGTACCTGTTGAGTTGTACTTCAAAATACATCATAATAAAACAGAGTTGGTGTTTCTACACAATCCCCCGAGGTACAAATGTGTATAGTAACCATACCCATGCCCACTAACAGTAAAAGACGAACATACCGTAAGAAAAATCACCAGCACGGCAATGGCAGCATACTTCCGGGCCCTGGCCATTACGGGCTCTGCTAATAGATAAAACAGTACGGGTATCAGGTACACGTATGCACTAGAAATGCACACCGTCTGCCCTTTGTAAAATCAGGAAAGATAAGACTGCGTACAACAATCACACAACCAGAGGCTAGTGGGGAAGATTGCAGCCTTTCTATCATATGTCCCTTTTCTGTCCCTGAGAAATGGGGCATGTGGTAGAAAGGTCACAGTATTCCCACCAACATTTGCTTGGAGAGTAGATAATATACATGTTGTCCTTTCTGAGGAATTCTTAAAAACTTCTGTAGGCTTTCAAATGGGGTTATATCTCAAAAGACTTGTGAGTTTTGTCAAGGTTTCGTGAACAATCAGGTTCACTTGTGCTTTTACTATTGTTATTGTTACATCATACATATACTCTGTACGTAAGATAACGTTATCCACACATGTATTTAGCTTTGTTAGATCTTTAGTTAAGTTGTAGAAGACCATACAAAAGTCTCTGTACTTTTCTGTTCTGTCAATAAATAATCTCACTATTCACATCCCTTCTAGACCTATGCACAGTCTTTCCGTAGAGTTCTAGCTCAAGCTACGAAGTGGTAGTTAGACATGCAGTGTAATTGCCCTTTCTTCAATTTGTGCTAGCGGTATCATATATCCCAATATTGCTAATGCACCTTGAATCAGTACGTGTAAATAACTCCGAGAATGGAGAGATAAAGTTTGGATAGTACATGTATGTGCCGGGAGGGGCCACGAATGTAACCTTAACTGCAAGGCCTGTTAACGCAGTTAAGATTCAACTTAAAGTGGTAGACACGGCATTTAAGCCTGATAGCTATAACATAAGGCATAGTTACGTTGAGGTTTTACCTTATGCAGAAGTGGACGAAGGCACAGGACTGGAGTTGAAGACGTTCTTCTACGGCTGTTAGTGATGTGTTCCTATGACAGTAGTTCATATGATATGCCGTACTCTGTTACTACCGGTAA
>NW_017804653.1:778214-800452 GCF_001625305.1 Branchiostoma belcheri | reverse complement strand
AGACTCAGGACTATTATCGTGTTTGGGCCTCCAAGAATGGAGTCCAGCGTTTCAACAACGTAGCGGAAGTCAAAGAAGACACACCAAGCGCCTCCCTGTACGGGGAAGTGGTGAAAGCGGTAGCGAACAGAGATGTTCCATTGGCTGTTGTCTCCTTCCAAACGAGCTAAAGAAACAAAAATGTACAATTCATTGTGACTGTCCGACCTTTGACGATGTTTGGCAGGCGTTTCTTAGAACGAAATAGGCTCAAAAAAGCTATTAAGGAAACATTGACAAACCTAAATAACCCTTGGTCTTGTTGTGGTTCAACGGTACTACCGTCAGCAAACGCTGGCCCCATTGTCTGATGGTGGAGTCACCTAGAGGGAATAGAAATAATCAAATTTAACATTATACCCAATGGACTGTATCTAATATATCCAGAAGCGCAATCATGGATACAACGATACGTACCTTGCATGTACACGGTCTTGTTAGCCAGGCACCGCCGGATGTCATTCTGAGTGAACACTCGGACATTGCAGACGGATGACGTCCAGACCTTGCCTGACCAATGTCCCAAAGCTGCAGACTTGTCCCAGGTACACGCTGGAAGGTGTTGAGGTGTGGGAAGTTCTGCTTTAAGAACGTGTATGGGCTCCTTAGGGTCTACTTCAAGTTCCTCCTCAAGATAGGGCCTGTGGGGTGTGGAAACTAGTCATGCAATTTCTACAGCCCTAGTTGTATTGTATACAACGTTGTATGCATACAGTAGATATACATTCAAGGTATCAAGTTTCCAAAGACATTTACTAACCTGTGCATATTTTATTCAGAGCATCATACGTATTTTCTTATCCTGTACACCCGTTGCGAGCATCATGCCACGTATAAATTATTCAAGAGGACAGGACAAGAATGAGAAACTCTCAGCAATAGAATAGACAGGAGTACTGGTGTGCTGGTATTTCATTTCACTTCGACATTTCGCCGTTGGAGTTACATTTGTAACTTACAGTTGATGACTTACTTTTGGAAAAGTTTCTTTTCTTCTTCAGACAATAGTTCCAGCATCTTTGCCCTGCTCTTTCCCGAGTCCCATCTGCACTTTGATATGGCGGAACACGGAAGTTTGTCCGGTTTCTCACAAATCCAGGTCCCGTTCACGTCTGGCTTTGAGAAGTCGCACTGTTGGTGGGGCAGTAGACTAGAGTTGGCAGAACTGAAACACTGTGTTGTGTTGGTGGCCTTCGTCTTCGCGTCGACGAAACTACAGTGGAAGACTCTCTTGTTTGGAACTTCTCGCACTCTGTCTAGGACCTTCACTGCCTCGCTGGGATGGACCAGCTGAATCTTTATCTGATATAGAACAAAAATCAGGCAAAGGATGTGTACGTTTGGAGTAGAAGTTATGTACAGAATGCCACATCGCTGGCAGAACGAGCAGCAAATAGGCTTTTATTAGAAGAAGGTATCGTTGTGCACAAGAAATCTGTTCAAGTACAATTTAAAGCTATCATCAGATAAAACGGACAAGAACAATGAATGCAGTAACTGTAAGCTGGTAAAACGTTACGAATATGTATCAAAATGTTATCGCTTCTACCCTACAGCATCCCTTCGTCCCAAGCAAATTCCTTCGATACTTACCGAAACGCCCCCTGCCCAATAGAGCGGGAACTTCACAGTGTAGATACCGTTGTAGTGGTCAGTGACGTGCCCGGTGCTACTGGCCTGCGGCGAACGGTCACTACTGACCAGTCTGGCACGGAAAAAATCTCCCCCGTACGTCTTTGGCCTTCCTTCTTTGTCTTTTACCACCACCCTGACGGTTAGAACGTCTCCTTGGTGATACAGGCGGTCTCTGTTTAGCACGACTATGGTTGTGTTCTTTGGGCACGTAACCTGCTCAAGGTAGCAAGCTTCAGTCTTTGCGACTTTTGGGGCTTTGCCATTTTCAGGGTGAGGAGTTTTAGTCTTCGTGTTGTTTGGAGATGAGACATTTTCATGGTGAGGAGTTTTAGTCTCCGTGTTGTTTGAAGATGAGACATTTTCATGGTGAGGAGTTTTAGTCTCCGTGTTGTTTGGAGATGAGACATTTTCATGGTGAGGAGTTTTGGTCGTAGTGTTGTTTGGGGATGAGACATTTTCATGGTGAGGAGTTTTAGTCGTATTGTTGTTTGAAGATGAGACATTTTCATGGTGAGGAGTTTTAGTGTTCCCGTTGTTTGGAGATGAGACATTTTCGTGGTGAGGAGTTTTAGTCGTAGTATTGTTTGGAGATGAGACATTTTCATGGTGAGGAGTTTTAGTCGTAGTGTTGTTTGGAGATGAGACATTTTCATGGTGAGGAGTTTTAGTCGTAGTGTTGTTTGGAAATGAGACATTTTCATGGTTTTCGGGTCTTACTTGCTCCTGTGGAGTGTTCTTTGGAGATGTTACTAACACTTGGTGAGGAGTTTTACTTGTATTGTTTGGAAATGGTACAAGCATTTGGTGAGGAGTTTTACTTGTATTGTTTGGAAATGGTACAAGCATTTGGTGAGGAGTTTTACTTGTGTTATTTGGAAATGTTACCAGCATTTGGTGAGGAGTTTTACTTGTGTTGTTTGGAAATGTTACCAGCGTTTGGTGAGGAGTTTTACTTGTGTTATTTGGAAATGTTACCAGCATTTGGTGAGGAGTTTTACTTGTATTGTTTGGAAATGGTACAAGCGCTTGGTGAGGAGTTTTACTTGTGTTCTTTGGAAATGTTACCAGCATTTGGTGAGGAGTTTTACTTGTATTGTTTGGAAATGTTACCATTTGGTGAGGAGTTTTACTTGTGTTGTTTGGAAATGGTACAAGCGCTTGGTGAGGAGTTTTACTTGTGTTCTTTGGAAATGTTACCAGCATTTGGTGAGGAGTTTTACTTGTGTTCTTTGGAAATGTTACCAGCATTTGGTGAGGAGTTTTACTTGTGTTCTTTGGAAATGTTACCAGCGTTTGGTGAGGAGTTTTACTTGTGTTGTTTGGAAATGTTACAAGCGCTTGGTGAGGAGTTTTACTAGTCGTATTTTGAAATGTTACTAGCGACTGGTGAGGAGTTTTATTTGTGTCCCTTTGAGATGTTACCAGCACTAGATGTGGAGTTTTTGCAGTCATGTTCTTTGGGATCTTCACCCGTCGAAGAATTAGAGGTTTCAGTAGAGGTTTTGGGATTCCAATATTCGACCAATGCAGAGCCTGGAATTCTAAAGTCTGTGTGACGGAAAGAAGATTGAGTAAATGTAAATAAAGTAACGGTGTTACATTATAATGTAGACATTTTTTCAGACACATGTCGTCTTAAAATGCTAATTGTTTCCAACACAGATATTCCCACCTCTATAGTATACTAGTAACATCACCATATTTATGTCCTACAGTTGGGGAAACGTACTTGTAACTACACACCCCTCCCCTCCCCTCCCCTCCAACTTGATTGACGCTCCTGAGCTACATTTGTAATATAAATGCCCCTTTTTCCAACTTAATTCTCTTAGACAACTAAGAGGTCTACAATCGAGAAACATGCAAGAACATGACCTAAACATGTTACATGTCACCAGCTTACACAACATACTAGTAATAATTACAAGTTTCATATAGATTCACAAAGGTTTGAAATACATCATCTGTTAGCTTTCTGTTGTCGTCTTTCCATTTCAACCATGATATTAACATTGTATATACAATGTATACAGTATACAATGTATACAATATACAATGTATATTGCATGAACTAAAAGTGTTACAACATGATATATTTCAACCATGAAATATAGATTGCATAAACTAAACATGAGCAACGTCTCCTTGTTGCCCTTATTCGTTTGTACCTGTTGAGTTGTACTTCAAAATACATCCAAAATACATAGCAACCATGTCCATTGTAGCATTAACAGTAAAAGACGAACATACCGTAAGGAAAATCACCAGCACGGCAATGACAGCATACTTCCGGGCCCTGGCCATTACGGGCCCTGCTAATAGATAAAGCAGTACGGGTATCAGGTACACGTATGCACTAGAAATGCACACCGTCTGCCCTTTGTGAAATCAGGAAAGATAAGACTGCTTACAACAATCACACAACCAGAGGCTAGTGGGGAAGATTGCAGCCTTTCTATTATATGTCCCTTTTCTGTCGCTGAGAAATGGGGCATGTGGTAGAAAGGTTACTGTATTCCCACCAACCTCTGCTTGGAGAATAGATGATATACATGTTATTCACTCGTACTGATTCAAGGTGCATTAGCAATATTGTGATATATGATACCGCAGCACAAATTGAAGAAAGGGCAATTACACTGCATGTCTAACTACCACTTCGTAGCTTGAGCTAAAACGGTAAACACTGATAGACAGAAAGACTGTGCATAGGTCTAGAATGGAAGTACTACTAAGTAAAAGTAAAAGCACATGTGAACCTGATTGTTGAAACCTTGACAAAACTCACAAGTCTTTTGAGATATAACCCCATTTGAAAGCCTACAGAAGTTTTTAAGAATTCCTCAGAAAGGACAACTCCGAGAATGGAGAGATAAAGTTTGAATAGTACATGTATGTGCCGGGAGGGGCCACGAATGTAACCTTAACTGCAAGGCCTGTTAACGTAACTCAGTTAAGATTCAACTTAAAGTGGTACACACGGCATTTAAGCCTGATAGCTATAACATAAGGCATAGTTACGTTGAGGTTTTACCTTATATGCAGAAGTGGACGAAGGCACAGGACTGGAGTTGAAGACGTTCTTCTACGGCTGTTAGTGATGTGTTCCTATGACAGTAGTTCATATGATATGCCCGTATCTGTTACACCGGTAACAGTAGTCAGTGGCCCATAAAATGCCCTTGTTGCGTGTTAAAGCGCTCCTCACGATGAATTAAACAAGCCGCTTGTATTGCCATAAAAGTACAAATTTGTGTTGGTGGATGACATGATGGGATGATTTACTTTACAAGAATTGGGACTCGCCAAATTTCCGTCCAGTGACCGCCCGTCTAGTCTCTGTAAGCGCCTTTCTCTGTGCAGCCGCGCACTAACCTGTAGACTTGCAATGTTTATACTTTAGAACACCGCCTCAAATACGGTTAGGGGCACCTCACGTGAAAGGTACATGTATGTCACTGGGCAGCTAGGTTTGGATGGGTGACTTGACAGGTTAAAGTTTGGTCAGCAGGTACAAATGTAGCATAGACAATACAGGCATGTCGAAGTGGCTATGGACAACTAGTTTTGAAAGAGAGGAAGAATGTCATAAGCATTGCAAGGAGATCAAAGTTGACAGCCAACAAAAGTCTCTTTGTGCTTTTTGGCTTCTATTCAAGGTCAAATTGTATGACGTATGTGTATGTACTATACAAGCTACGGATCTGTATCTGTATAGCCGGTATAACCGCTTTACACCTAGCCCTTGAACATCTAACTCTAAACATTGTTTTATAAAGCTATCTAATGATAACGCCCCTACTGTACTTGGTGACAGCGAGTTCCTCTCTGTGATAATTCTAGGAAAGAATGAATTTTTGAACACCTTTTCTTAATCCTTGGTTGATAACTCTGATACTTGGAGGCATGGCTATTTCTTGTTCTTTTCTGGGCTGGTATTAGGTACTTGGTAGTTGATACGTCCACCAGTTTATTAGTCATTTTATTCATCATGGTTGGAGCCTGGATCTGCTTGGTTGGAACCTGGTAACTATTCAAAAATCATCCCAATACAGAAACAGCAAACGTTCCTCAGCGCAATGCCACAAGCGAAAAATTACCAATGGATGGACGCCTCACACAATCTCCCTGCAGTCCGCAATTGATATAATAGGGGGCGCTTTTGTCACTTGACGGTGGCTCAGTTCCAGATACGATGAAACAACACAAGTGACATAATGATTGTAACTTATCAATGAGTTTACTGTAGCTATCACCCTGACTTTTTTTACGTCTCTCTCTCTCTCTCTCTCTCCCCCCTCTCTCTCTCTTTCATAACGTCACTGGCTGTCAAATTCCTTTGTTAGAAATACATTGCAAGCAGTGGTATCATGACATTTATGTTGAACACAATGAATACAATACAAAACATCTCACACATATTGTTTTATTAGCCTTGCCACATTTGTGCTGAAATATCACAAACCAAATCCACTTGATTATTCCACTCCTTTCCTTCCCTCAGTATCCCACACCTCCTTCTAAGGAATGCAGAACGTCTTAAGAATTTTGCAGAATATGCAGAGTCATCATATGTTCAAGTCATACATCAAGGTGGCCAAACAATTAAGAATTAAACTTTTGTAGGCTCCATGTATTAACTTAAGAATGTACGACCAGAAACACTATTTCTAAAAACTACCAAACACACATGTATTAGAGTGAAATGTGGGTCATACACGTACTATTTCTAGTCTTTCTGAAATAATGCCAAATCATCTAGTTCTGACAGTGTATTTTCCAATCCAAAGTCCCTGTGGGTATATAATAATCATAATAATGATCTCCAAGCTGTTGAGATGTTGGGGTAAAAGACTACATTGTTTTCTGACTGCTATCTTTTTTCACTCCCACCAATGGCCTTACCAGACAAGTCCAGCAGTCAGAAAATGATACAAATTTCCAACCCAACATCTGCTTGGAGAATATCTAGAAATATTACCCTTGTCTGTCACATACATTCTTCAACATCTGTCTCTCTCTCTTACATCTTTCTTTACTAATAAAAGCACAACATTTTTCACAACAAAACTAACAGGTTCAAAAACATCTTCTGATAAATGTATAGTGCATGCATTATGTTTGAAATATAACATATTAGGTTAATAATAGCTTGGCACTGCACAAATAACATAAATTACAGCAAGATTTTCATATTAGGTACGCCACAATTTTGTTAAATACTGTAGCTCCAAAGCACTGAGGCCATTTTGTCATGGACTATTGTTAAACAAATGAAACAACAAAGCATTACAAAATTTCACACCATATAGTTACATGTGCACAATATTATAAGACTTACGCAATGTAAAAATGTCATTGTGAATACATCTCACATTTGAGTCACAAATTTGTATAACTTACTATAAATTTCCAGTTATATTTATAGAATAAAATACACTGTTAAACTGTTGTTAATAATCAATGTACACCATCAAGGTTATTATTTCTCTCATTTGGTGCACTCTTCTTTCCCACTACAAAATTGAACAATCTTGCTCCACCAAAATACCATTTATACAACTACCTTTCTGTTCTTTGGTATTAGAGTGAGAAGTTAGTCACTACATTCTGGCACATTGAAAGCTATCTTTACATATACATTGTATATCCTAAAATACCTTTAAATTTATAATTCTATTGTCATGACCATGCTAAAAATAGACTGATTCTATATTTCTTGAATGATTCTAAAAATACAGTGTTTCTTCAATCAAGGCTTGTACTTCTTCTCCTATCAGTTGTTAAACTTCTATGTAGAGTTTTGGCAGACACAAATTGTGCTGGTATATTTAACTTAGTTGGCCAATGGCTTTAACTTTGGAGGTAATTTATATTACATGACACCTTTGCCGTTTTTATACGTAGAACAATTCTCACCTGACCATTTTTATAGTTCCATGGAAATGAAACAATTTTGACTGTCATAATCATCATAATACTTCATACCTCTTGATTCACCTCTGAGTCAGTTTATTCAACAACTTTGCAATTTGGAAATTCATCCAAATTCAAATCATCAGTCCCTTTTGTTGTTTTTCAGTGTTCTTGGAATAAAAGACACCATGTGCTTACTTTCATAATCCTTTCAAGTGTTGTCCCTACAGTATGACCTTTGAATTTTCAGACTTTTGTTTACTGGTAGCTTGTTACCACATTTCTTTCTGATGTGTGCATTAGAGTTGTGACTTTGCTGTTACAGTAGTACAAGATACATGATCAACCCCAATATACATCACCAGAACTTTCATATCTGAAATGTCACAAGTGAGGTCACAGTCCCATGCTGCTAACACTGAAAAGTTGGGTGTCAGTCATAATCCTGATGGAATAGGACTAAGTTGTTGAATGCTGAATTTCAACTGCAAACCTCCAGTACATCAATGAAGGTTAGACATCAACTACTAGTAGGTAGAACATTATGCATTACAAGTTGAATCAAGCAGTTACTGGATAAATTTTCTGATTTTTCTCTCTTGCTTGATTTACCGGTATTTTGTAGATATTGAGCTCTAACTCAGTGACCAATAAACAGCCAAACCCTCATAGATGTCACAGGTTCAAGTTGCTAACACTGAAAAGTTGGGTGTCACAATCCTGATGGAATAGGACTTATTGACTCTTGAACTTGAACTGTGCTAACTCAGCGCCCGTTGTATGGCCTGATCCTCCCCTCGGCCAGCAGTTTGTTGTTGAAATCTGCGAGCTGACGGAGGAATCCACGGTTGGGTCCGATCATGCGTTTGGCGCGGATGGTCTTCAGGGCCTCCTGGGCGCTCATGCGGTGGTACAACATGAGGTACGCCACCACCAGGGTGGGGGAACGGCTGAACCCTACAGCACAGTGCACCAGTACCTTACCTGGGGGGACAAATAACATGGAGGGACAGGTTTAATGCATAATTTAAGGATTGGTGAGAGTGAGAGATTAGACTAAGTAGAATTGACTTTGAATAAGAAGTCTTAGTCGAAGAGTGAATTTGCATTTTATTTTCGGCTACTATTTTGAACAGTGCTGTTGTATTGTAATCAAGCTACAAGAATCTAAGGAATGATAATATCTACAGTCATCTACTCGTAATATATAATTATATATTACGAGTGAAAGTGCATATTTACACAATCACATATTTCACTTAGTCTACATGTAATAAGTGTTATTGGAGAGGATTTTATTACTTTTGGTGAGGATTTTGTCCTTAACGATAAAAGAAATACCTCCAGGTCGCTTCCTAGATTTTGTAGCTTGATATCAAAAGAAACAACATTGAAAATGACAACTTTCACACAGTTGTATGATTTGAAAATTCAACAATTTTGTTTGGAACATTTAATCTGTAAAGTCTTGGGGTGGTCAGACGATAATTCTTTGTAATGGACTAAAATGACAATGAAACAGAATTTAGATGATATAAAAGATTCAATTAAACAATACAATCAAAAATTTAAATGAAACAATATGATATGATAACAGCAACTCAAGATATTCTCTCTGACTTAACCCAAAACTTCTGAAATGGAATATTCCTTACATTTCAAAATACATGTATCATGCAATCAGCATGCTCAAAATAGTCATATACAATATGTTACAAACACACGCACAAGCAAGTTCATGATAAAAATGCTCCAGCCTTCTGATACCATCTGCAAAACAACCAGTCATGCTGTTATTGTATCATTAATGCTGCCAACAGGCAATACAACATACATGCCACTTACCAATATAGCAATTTTATCACTTTGCGACACCAATACATGAAGGCTACATTGCACAGAAAACTTTTTAAGTTCAACATGATGGCATCATGCCAGTTTCCAGCAGTTAATTCAGCTCTTTCATGCTGGTTTTGACTCCTGCTGGTTTTGGCTAAAAAGGACATCTCAGATAGGATGACTAGTAGTTTAATGTTTGATTGATTGTTGAGTCTCAAAACTAGCAATCAAACTTAATTAGATTGTAAAGCTAAATGTACTACTTTTCGGTACCTCTTAGACATTTACAGATATTACATATTACGTGTATATGTTAGATCAATTCTTGATAAGTAAAAAGAGAATTTATATTCGATATTACCTAATCTTTCAAGGGTGCTAATACTATGATACACCTGTAGTAGTTTGAATTAACAGCTTGGCCAAGTATTTCTCTCCATCACCGATTTATCTGCATTGTCCTGACCAGCATGAATATGTCAGAGCGAGCTAGTTTGGCATTCTACCAACTTGAAGACATTTTCAACTGCTGCCTGCCTCTCTGAACCTGACCCCTGCTACTGGCACAGTAAAACTAGCTGACAGTTTGGCACAGATTCTCAGACTATTGCAGATGCTTCACAGACATGCAGCCAACAGCTGGCTGACAGAAACATATTAGAGAATCTGGTGCATTTGAACAGCTTATTTTAAGGATTTGATTTTCTGATGGACTTAAACTTGGTCCTGCAGCTATGATCTTTTAGTCACCATTAAGATCTTTCAAGTTTACATTTGATACTATATATTTTAAGCTATGGGAAGTCAACTATTGTCCTGTGGTATATGCTGCTAGTTTTTCTAGCATTAAACAAAATACTCAAAGTCAAGAAAAATTTTTGACTGATTCCTCCTATAATATAATAAGATTCAGGATCCACTTCTTAGTAATATACTTTTCGGCCATGTTGGTTAAGCATTTATTTAAAAGTTAGTCATTTCAGTAGACTTACATGTACTATGAGAAATGTTTGATGAACCTAAACCCTCACAACCCTTTTGTCACTTTTTTTACCATGCACTATTGGACCCCTGTTGCAGAAGAACTGGTATCTGCACCAATAGAAGTATTGCCACAGGATTTTCATCACTTTAAGACGTTCAACTTAGTCTAGACATTGACACTGAGGTCAATCTTAGTATAGGTCAATATATATCTACTGGTAGCAGAAATAGAAATTTCTTAGATAAGTTTTCAGACTAAAATAGCAAGTAAGGTTTTAAGTTAGATCTATCCTGCAGCCAAGCTGTCTGAACTATGTCTTGATCAGCTTGAAAAATGTAGCAATGTTAAGGCTATGATATAATCTTATCAATTATAAATTCTTGTAATTCTATCCCACATTGCTTCATACTGTGAACAGTAGATACTGTTACAAAGGCTATAGATTACAACATTCATTGCCATGAATTGAATGGACTGTGAAGTTATAATTATTATAATTATAATATATACTGGAGGATGTGCAATTTTGTACTTCTTTTCCTTCTTCTTTTCTTCCCTTTGTCCAACAAAAATTATTCAAGACCCTTTGCATGCCTCATTGCCATATACTTAATTCTTCCAGCAGAAACTAAAGCTTCATACATGTACATAATAAATTTGTTACCCACTTTTGTGACAAAATTACTTGGTATATAATTGTTTCTATGGCCAGGTTCTCACCTCCCTTTTTAGCCAAAGATATGAAATTCCCTGCCCTGTAAAAGTAGCGACTCAGGTCAAACATTTCCGAGTCATCAGCCATGATGCCCAAATACTCTACCCCCATCTCCCTGTACATAAGTTCTACAGGGCGGCTCCAGTACCCGTGTGCAGTGTTTAGAATGTGTGTTACGCCCATCCTCTTCAGTTCATGGAAGTTTTTGGCTCCTGTCCTGGAAGACACCAATTTAGACAATCACACATCCCAGCTCGGGGCCTTTTGAAACATTGAGTGTGTTGTTACAGTACTGTAGTTCCTTTCATAGTTTATAGGTACTCGTGAGTGACATAAAACTTTTTGGGAGCATTTAAGTTTGTACAAGAAACATTTTCTGGTAAGATCACTCACTGCCAACTGTTTTTCTCGTAGCAGACGAGTTGTGTCTGAGGAGCACTAGTACCCTAATGGCTAATATGCACTGTCTATCTGACATCCAAAGCATCATATACATTTGTACTATACTATATGTACAAAGTACATCCAAACACATATTACTAGAATTCCAGCTTTCCAAATGCCATACATGTATATACGTGCCACTAGCAACATTCGCTTGCCAGCAACACTACATGTACAACAGCAAAAACCTTTGTCTACAACATCAAAGCAAGAAACTTTTATCATAATTCAGCCTCCAGCAAATCTAAGAAAAAAGATGCTTTCTGAATATCTATTTTGGCCGTACTTAAGCCAAAGCCTGGCAGTACTCAGCCAAAAGCTTGGCAGAACTGAGCCAAAAGCTGTCTTCAGCCAAAAGCAGTATTCTGAGCCAGAAGCAATTTAGTTAGAGAAGACAAAAGTATACCAAGCTTCCTGGCTTGTTTAATGAACTCAGCTGCCTGGACAAAGAACTCAGAGATGTCAAAGTAGGGGGTATCGTCCGCATCCACCCCGAGATAGTGTATCCCCATGCCGCGGTATTCCCACTCATTATCGATGTCGCCGTGCGCCGCGTTCACAACGTGGGTGACGCCGTAACGATTCAACATCTCATAGTTTTCTGCAGCTTTGCTATAGAGAAGTAGGATATAGATGTTAGCACTCATTGTCAGCACTGGGAGTTTAAATGATGCCGTAACGGTTTAACATCTCACAGTTTTCTGCAGCTTTGCTAGAGATAGGATTGTACAGATGTTAGCAGTCAATGTCAGCACTGGGAGTCTGACAGTAGAGCAAAGGAAAGATAAGACAAGTATCGGGCTGGCATCATGGAAGGACTTAACCTTAGCAAGTGGATGGTATGGAAGTAGCAAAAATTGCTATCATGGGCAGTCAGCACTGTTGCACAAGCAAGTTTGAATTCTACTATGTACGATTATATCAGACCTTACTGTTTATTTTAAATTAAGACTTTGAAAGGATTCAAGTCTGCCACATTTTGCTGTTTGGATGGATACGTAGCCCCCTGGCTCTTTTGCCTTTTCATTTGCCTCACTATTTCTTCCTATTATTTATCTGTCTAGAAAGACAGTGAATTTATGCTTAAGTGCTTCTGTTTGAAAGCAGATCTTTGGAGGAATTGTCATTGTTCTTAGTTAGCATGTCATCATGATTGGATGGCAAAGTAGGGCCTTTCCATGTACATGGAAGATGTACCTTCAGTGCACCCCATATGTATGAAATCTGCTGCCATATTGAAGTACGGGAACATTTCAAAGTTTTCAGCGTCGTCTGCCTCCACTCCCAGAAACCTTATGCCCAAGTCTTTGTACTCCTGTACAGTTTTCTTACACCAGAACCCAAAGGCAGCATTCAGCACATGTGTGATCCCCAGGATTTTACTGAGCCGGTAACAATTCTCACTGATCTTCCTAGTAAGAGAAATACAGTGAAATAAATTGTAGAAGTTTTTAATAATAAAAATTGAATGAATGCCCAACATCTTGTTAACTTTTGTGAGAGAATGGGGACCATCTTGGGTGTCCAATTTACAGTTTCTTTTCTCAGTAAATTTTCCCGCATTTTGATACAACTTCAGATTGCCATTGATTATTCTTTCTATTGAGAACAAAGTTTGTGTGTTGTATGATTTTCTGCCAGATTATTGACTTTTAAAATTTAATCTAAAACTTATGTCCTTCTCATATGTAAGTTTGGAGCACACTTAATTACCTTCTCACCATTTCTTTTCTCAACAAGTTTGCTCAATGCCAAGCCACATAGACCGCTTCTAGGTACTGAACTAACACTCACTGCAGCAGCATCTCTTCTCCCTAAGTCAGAAACATCTGAGGCTTTAAGGCAAGCTTGACAAAATTGACTCAATAGGCAATCATCATCAGTTGGTGATAGAAAAGCAGCTTCATGCTATTGTCATGCCAACATGGTTATTTCTGTAGTCCATGTAGAGAGAAGTACCATGTGTACACCCCGCTTCAATGAAGTCTGCCGCATTGTGAAAGTACGGGTGCATCTGGTAACTTTCACAGTCATCAGCCTCGATACCAAGGAACCGAATCCCTGAATCCTTATACTCCTGGACAGTTCTCCTGCACCAGTACCCATACGCAGCATTCAGTACATGTCTGATACCCAGTCTTCTCAACCGGGGACAGTTCTCACTGCTGTCTCTGTGTAGAACATTTTTGTAAAACTATGTCATTGAGATTGTTCTAGATCTTCTAGCATTAAAGATTGCTCTAGAACTTGAGGTGATAAGGGTAAATGCTCTAGAACTTCTTCAAGTGATACAGGGTGCTATAGAACTCAAAGTCATTGAGGCTGTTCTACATCTCAAGCCTTCTGCATGTGTATGGTACCCAGGCTTCTCAACCGGGAACAGTTTTCACTGCTGTCTCTGTGTAGAACATGTGCAACTACATGTATGTCACTGAGGTTGTTCTAGATCTTCTAGCAGTAAAGGTTGCTCTAGAACTTGAGGTGATAAGGGTTGCTCTAGAATGTGTTCGTCTAGAACTTGTGAAGTGATGAAGGTTGGTCTAGAACTTGAAGTGATAAAGGTTGCTCTAGAACAGAAGTATAAATATTGCTCTAGAACTTGAAGAAAGTTGCTCTAGAACTTGTGAAGTGATGAAAGTCGCTCTACAACTTCAAGTGAGATTGCTCTAGAACTCCTTTATCTTCAAGTGATATAGGGTTCTCTAGAATTACAAAGAGGAGCTTGAAAAATGTCAGATGTTAGCATATGCAGTGGAGAGCTGGAGAGAATGGGGATCATATAACACTGATGATCCACAGGCAAAACAACTGATTATTTGTGTTTCAAGCTTTAAGACTTCACATGTTAACTAAGTAATGCCTTGCTAAGAATGTTTATAAACCCTACCTTCCTGTAACCCTAGTTGAACAAAGTCAGCTGCTTGACTAAAGTATGGACTCATGTCAAACTCCACATTGTCCCTCCCTGGGCACCCCATAGTACTCTATTCCCAACTCCTCATACATGGGAGACAGACTTTCTGCCTTGAGAGGCCAGTGAGCTGCATTCAGCAGATGGGTGATGCCTTCTTTTCTCAGGGTTTGTGGGTTTTCAGCTACAAACCTGGAGGCAATAGAATTAGGGTTACACACCCCTATGTTCTGATATCCCTATGTTTTGACGCCCCTATAAATGCTCAGACACTCCTATGTTCTTACCTGTTTGGAACATAGGTACAAATGTATGTTAGAACATATTTTGGAACATGGAGCAGTCCCTATACAATAGATGGGGTTATAAAGGTAGACAATAAAGTAGGATGGATGAAATTTTTTCAGAAAACTATATGTATGTCAAAAAGGGGAAAAGATCATTATGCTTACTAAAACTGTTGTTAGGTTGTTGCATTTTGTAGAAAGCATGAAGCAATCTTTTGCAGAAAACATCCTTTATTTCATGCTCATATATTGGTAAGTGACTCTTGTTATACGTTAAAAGCCCCCCTCCATCGTATTGGGCAGTGCCTACCTTCCTGTACTCCTTTGCTGATAAAGTCTGCCCCTTCTTTGAAAAACCTACTCATGTCAAACTGGTTGGTATCCCGACCAGGTATCCCTTCATACTCCACTCCCAGTCTCTCATAAATGTCTGCAACTCTCTCCTGGTAAAGCAGGTTCACATGTGCAACATTCAGCACATGAGAGATGCCTGCAGACCTTAGGATTTGTTCATCTCTAGCAGCAATTCTGGGATGTACAATGGGTGGTGGAAGGGGGAGCAAAAGAAAAAGAAAGCAAGCATGTAAAAATCCATCTGTGACAAAGCAGTAGCACCTAGCTTAAGTGCACAGTGAACAAATTAATAAATGCCAATTAGTAATTGAAAAGTAAGATGTTAGTTGCAAATTCATTGGCAATTCCAAACATTAGAACAAACCTTTACCTCGTGGTTGGCTGAAGCAGCTTTGTGGCAAAATTACTGAAACCTTAACTTATGTTTGCTACCTCTGTTATTCCTTCTCTCCTGAAAACTAGCTTTAGCATTATGTTTCACAAGCTATCAATTTGTTCAGCACCAAGGACAGGGTAATAACCCACGAACCTTGATTTCAGCACCAAGGACAAAGACACTTGCCATTTGAAACTACAGGCACACCTGTCTAAAGGCTACAGAGACCACTCCTGGGACTAAATGAAAATAACTCATGAACCTTCATTTCAGCACCAAGGACAGCAACATTTTGCCTATAAGACTACAGTCAGGCCTGCCTTTAAGCTACAGAAACAACTCATGAGACTTGGAAAAAATGGTCACACTAGATGGCTGCCACTTCAGGCAGGATTTGTAATGGTTGGGGTCAATGGGGAAAATATCTATGGGACAGCTGAACAAAATTAACTCAAACTCAACCCAACATTTATATAAATGGTGGAAAAATTACAGCCAAACTAGCTTCAGAAAGGTCTTTCAGCACCAAGAAAGGGGCAAATAACCTATGAACCTCCAGTTTAGCACCAAGGACAGCACCACTTCATATTTGAGACGACAGTCAAACTTATAGTGTGCACCCAAGTGACTGGAAGAAAATATCTCATGAACTTTGATTTCAGCACCAAGGACAGCAACAGTTTATATTTGAGACTACAGTCAAATCTGCCCTGTAGTGATCTTTTGTGGCTTAGAATTTTTGACACCTCAGTCAGCAATCTAAGGGACTACCTGAAAGCTAGTGACCACAATGGCCAATTGGCCATTACACAGTTGTATCACAGTTGTATATAGATAATACTCAGTAGTACATGTTTGACAGTGCCACAATAAAAATCTACAATTTTCAATATAAAAAGAACTATGACAGGTATGATACACAACCCCACCTGTCTTCACTGCTTTGTCTATAAAGTCTGCTCCTTCTTTAAAGAACCGACTCAAGTCAAACTGTTCATTATCCATTCCAGGTATCCCCCGATATGTCACTCCCAGCTGCTTGTACAGGACTAACACTCTCCTGTACCCGTCTGAACTGTGGGCAGCATTCAGTACATGAGTGATTCCTCCCTTCCCAAGACCATACTCATCTTCTGCATCTTTTCTGGAAGAAGGAAAGAGGGGAAGACAAAGAGGAGGAAGGAAAGTAAGTCTTGCCCAGTGTGTCTTTCTCAGATCCTGTGTTTTGTGAAACAGTAACACCCTTTCCTACACATGAGCAGGCAGATGGCAGAAGATGTCATGACTTCAATTAATAGACAGCCAAGCTTAAAATGTTAAGCCCTTGATCAAACTCTGAAGACTCTGAAGCTACTCAGATAAGGGTGCTTTCTGTTTATGTATATGTACATGTAAATGACACCCTAGATAACTTATAAATCCTACAAAAAAGGGACATTTGGAACATCTGACATATCCTGGTACCAGTAGTTAAGATCTGTAAAGATGGGCCAGAAAAATCTTGCAAATACTCTTTAGAACCACCAAGTTTGCTTTGTAACTTTGAGAGATGAAGGTTGTTCTAGAACTATTGGTCACCAAGGCTGTTCTAGATCTTCAAGTGATAAAGTTGCTCTGGAACTTGAAGTCAATGAATCTATTTTAGAAGTGTTCAATATTGCTCTAGAGCAAAGAGTCACTGAGGCTGTTCTAGATCCTCTAGTGTAAGGATATTCTAGAACTTCAAGTGATAATGGTAATGTTCTAGAACTACATAATTGAGGCTGTTCTAGACCTTCAAGTGATGAAGGTTTCTCTAGAACTAGGAGTCAATCAGGCTGTTCTAAACCTTCGAGTGTTAAATGTTGTTTAAAAGTCCATTGATTAGTGTTCTTCTAGAATTATTGTTCTTCTAGAATAGTAAGATACTGGCTATGGCCACTGTACGGATTAGGACTCTGTTAGAAAAAACATATCAAAAGTGTCTTCTACAATATCCCACCTGTACTCAATGCCTGGCTTATAAAATCAGCTCCTTCATGGAAGTAAAAACTCATGTCAAACTCCGGGTTATCCCTCCCAGGTATCCCACGATACAACACTCCCAGCCGCCGGTACAGGAGGTCTACCCTCTCGAATTTGAGTGGCCAGTGTGCAGCGTTTAGCACATGAGTGATGCCTTCCAACCTCAACCCATGCTCATCTTCTGCATCACTTCTAGAGAGATAGAAGGAAGACAAGAAAAAGAAAGAAAACAGGAAGGTAGGATCAGCTACTGTAAGATACTTATACCTGTTTGTTTGTTTGTTTGTTTGTTTGTTTGTTTGTTTCTTTAACTGAAGGATCTGAATACTTTCCTGATGAGATGTAATGTTACCTTTTCCTTGCTACCTATCTTTGTCTTCAGTGCAAATATGGCACAGAGAGGCTATCTTTGCAGGGAGATGTTCAAGCAATAAGCAAAATATGAGTTAGTCTGTTACTTATTGTTAAGACAGCTGCAGCAGCAAACATTGTCTTTCTTGGAGGGTATTTAAAAGAAAGCATGCATCATATTCATCTTTAATGAACTTACCACTCAGTATTTATCAACTCTTCAGCTACTTAAAAGCGTGCAATGTGAGCCATTAGCAACCAATGCAGTGCCTTTTTTTATGTTCAACGCTTGAACATCATCAGGCATTAAAAAGTGCCAGTGCTTAATAATTATATTACAATGTATGTATACAAAAGCAAAAAAACAACAACAACAACAAAACTTGCCGCTATTCAAGTTCAAGAAGGAGTTTAAAGTACAGGAAACACTCAAGCAGGCTCAAGCAGAATTCTATGAAGGACCTCTCTAATACCCACAGATACAAACAGCTGAGACTTATGAGAGAAGCCTTCTAAAACTCAAGTAGACAGTCTACACGCAAGCGCCCTTTGAGTCTACGTACCAGGAAATCTCTTAAATCCCAAGAAGACTTTGCAGGAAGTCTGCCAAACCCACAAGCACCATACTTGCTCCCTTCTCAGAAATTCAGAGGCTTATCAAGGAAATCTTATAATGTTCAAGACTTTGGCCAGTAGAGAACATTTAAAGTCTTTAAAAAGATTGATACTGCATAAAGGAAGTCTCCTAAAGCCCACAGATCTAAACACAACATTTGCTACATTCCAAAACCTACACAGGAGGCCTTCTAAGGCTTGAAGAGGGTTATACATGTACTAGGAAAGAATTTATAAAACCCATCACTAAAGAAGAGTGTCACTTATATGCACTTGAATGTCATTGTCATACCCTTTCCTGTAAGGCTGTACATTCGAACTGTCGAACTGTTTTCAGTCAAAATAGATTTTGAAATCATGACTTATGGAACAAAAACTGCCTTGTACTAGAACAAGGTAATTGTCACAAAAACGTACATGTAACAAAGGAACAAAAGTACAGAATGGAGCCATGAGCCCAGTCACAATATATAGCCATTGGAAGCTTTGATGATTTTTTTAGTCATTGTAAAACTTGAGGTTACATATTATTCACTTCACATCATCCTGTTTTGGTAGTGTATGGATTATAATGTACATTAATTTAAAATTACATTGATTTAGTTTTATAGTAAGTTACGGACAAAATGGATTTTAAAAAAATTATCACTTTGTTAACTGTTATGCCTGGTAACCATAATTACAACAGACCAGCTAACCTGACAGGTAGCCACTATGTATGAACTCAGCGGCTTCTGTGAAAAACCTGGTCATGTTAAAGTCTTCCCTGTCTCTCCCTGGCACACCTAGGTACTCGATCTGTAGGTGTTCATACAGGTCCTCTACTCGTGCAAAATACTTGCCATGTGCCGCGTTTAGCACATGGATGATTCCCTCTCGTCGTAGCAAAGCTCCTTTTTCAGCAAAGGTTCTGAGCAGAGCACAACATACATACATTGTACATGTACAATACATACACTGTGACATATACATGGCTGTGGGGGGATATACAAGGCAATAACAACAGTGCAAAACATGCTGTATTGGCCTGACACAATTTTGCTACATCAAGAAAAAAACAAAAGTTGGCAAGGATTGACTGATGCCAGTATAATACACATTCATGTACATGACAAGCATTCCAATACAGTTGCTACAACTAAAAATGCCTGTAGTAAGAAAAAATGTGGTTACTAAATACTTGAGAGTTTTAGAAGCATGTTTGGATTTAAGCCAGCAGTGTATCCTTTCTGTTGATAATGGTGTTGTTTTGCATATGAGCCTGTGTTGTATAATTATGGTTAATTGCACAATGTATGGGACAGCTATACAGACAATGACTATATTTCTTTCAGTTTTGAGTTAGTTGTGACATTGTTGACAAATGAGTTGTCTGTCTAAATAAATGTTTATTGTCATGCCAGGTAAACAATTAACACCTGTTAGATTGGCAGATTGGGTTGAAAAACACCTTAATTTCACCGCACACTGCAATTAGAAACACATCGTTTTGACACTGTTCTCCCAAATGTACCATTAGAATTATCACAAAGCTGTCATATTGTAATAATGTAGCCAGTAGTTGAGTCAGAATTGGTGTTTAGCCTGTAATAACCCTGGTAATTACTGGCAGTCAAAATGTCATTACCCTAGTAGAATTCTGAGACTCATACTTTTTCTTTATAACACTAAGCAGACAATCCCTCTCTATAGCAGACAATCTCTCCCTTTGTTTTGACCAGGAAAATGTAAATTTTAAACAAGCAATTATGCTAAATGTCTCTACAAGACCACAAGTCTCCACCAAGCAACTTTTCAACAAATCCTTGATAACTCATATCAGATCAGAACCTTAAAAAAAGACAACAGTTACTGAACTCATATAATATATATTTTTTTACTGCTGTTACCTCTAGAAATGTCAGACAATCTATCCCTTTGTTTTAAGCAGCAAAATGTATGACAATATTTTCTAACTCTTATGCCTCAGTCTCTCCACTAAGCAACTTTTACTTTAGAAATGTCAAGGATGAAATTGTACACCACAGCAGAGACAGGGTTGACCATGTCAGTTTGCATGCCATTAGACAATCCAGAAATTTGTAGCGTCCTTTTTGTCATGTCAACTCAGCTTTTTCCAATCAATTTGATAACCTGAGGGTTTGATTTGTGTGGCCTGTAGAAATTAAGAAGATAGGTGAATGTGTGATAGAGAGAGCTCTCAGCTTCTTTTAGACCAGGAATCTTTGGCAAGAAAACATCTCGAGTCTGTGCTTAGATCAGTTCTTCTAAAGGACAATGCCTTACTTGGTCATCAGTTTGAGTGTTCTGCCAAACAAGCCTAGTCTGAGAATGTGTCCATGTCTGGGTCCCTGAGCCTGCAGTTTTACATGGCTCATAATTAGTGTTTTGTTGGAAGATTATTATAAATTAGAGAAATAACTATTATCTGAGAAAAACCAAGGCTACAAAAAATGGACTGTTGGACTTTTTTAAAGAAAGCTTACACAATGTACCATAATTTGCATCCACCCAACCTCCAAGTCTTAAGAATCAGCTAGGACCTATCAACTTTGTGGCATGAAATAATGGTTGTGTATTTGCCCCAATTGACAAGTCTGAGGTTAAGTTTTACTGGGAACCCTACATCAGCTTAA
Source organism: Branchiostoma belcheri (assembly GCF_001625305.1). Lineage (NCBI taxonomy): Eukaryota > Metazoa > Chordata > Leptocardii > Amphioxiformes > Branchiostomatidae > Branchiostoma > Branchiostoma belcheri. The sequence continues at coordinate 779,345 of NW_017804653.1, read as the reverse complement.
TTGGTGGCGCCATAACCGATTTACAGTCTTCCTCTTTAATTGACTATGAGAAGACTACAGATGTAGGCATGTTTACATTACAGTACTAGTAGACAGTTTAAAAGTAGACTGAGTTGCATCCAAAAAAGGAGGTGCTATTTCCTCTTTCTATTTCCACTTAACTGTTCAGTCACGAAGGTCCTGACAAAGAAGAGCATGACCCTGTTTAATGGTTTCCCATGAATGAAGAAAAAATAGTTTAACAGGTAGAAAAAAGACCTGTACTTCCTAGGATAATGTTACATTTAATCAAAATGAATCTTTTTTCTCCTTAATTAAATTTTATTTTGCAGATATAAATCCTGAGAGCGTCAATATTTTATTATATAGAACACAATACTGTATTTTATAATGTTTCTTCGAAGTGGACAGAAGAATTAAACTGCAGTACTGCTAATTTAGTGATTTTGGCAGCACGCTGAGTTAACTCAATCATTTAAAGTCTTGCATCTGGTCCTTTCTGCTCCATCTACCAAAAACATGCACCATCTTCTCAGGCATTCCTTATATGGATATTTTCTCTCTCTTTGGCTATAAGTCAAAACTGTGGGGTTATCAAGTGTTCCTGAACCAGAATTCCACAGGCTCAGTGAGAGGTGCATTTTGTAAAAGGAGTCAAGTCAACTTACAAGCTAAAAGAATCATACCAATTGGAAAGCACACCTTTATGGCAATATCATGTTGTAAGAAAGGAAAAAATAATTGTATTATTCTCTGTTGTAAAAATTTAGCAAATCTCTGAAATACCTGTGACAGATCTACACCATGTCAAGTAATTAATTCCTGAAGCTGTTGAATGGCTAAATTCATAATATTTTGTATTATCTGATTCAGACTTAAAGTTTAGGCCATGTTGATTTGATTATATGGATGACATCCTCTGGGAACCCTAAAACTGATGCGAGCGGGCGAATAAAAAAAAAGTTTTGCAAAAAAAAAAAGTTGGTTTCATTATGAAATTTACGTGGTCATGAAGATTGAACAAATGACACAGGGTATGGTATGGCGAATAATCTACTCTTCAAATTCATTTCTTTACATTTTCGTCTTTTTCGTTTGGTTTTGACATTCTACGACATTGTTATTGTTTTC
>NW_017804653.1:772317-778194 GCF_001625305.1 Branchiostoma belcheri | reverse complement strand
ACAAAAAAGCGGAAACACAAACACACATACACACACACACACACACACACACACACACACACACACACAAGCGCCCAAAACAATACCTTCCATTTCATGGAGGTAAAAACAACAGGGTAATACTGTCTTGGTCTAACAACCATACAGGAGACAAAATAATGTGCTACTAATGTAGAACAGTGTACTAAATAAACACGGGAATTATTATCACCCGCTATGCAGAAACAGTCTTTGTCTGTGAGGGAGAAAACAAGAAGCTGTCTTGTCCGGCTGGAGAAACGCTTGTTATCGATGACACCACCTACTACGGCAGCACAAACGATACCAAAGACTGCCGAGCAGAAAAGAGTCTACTCATTGTGTGGAAGACCTGTCAGGGTTTGCAGCACTGCGTTATGGCGGCAGGAAATGTCTTCTTTGGTGACTGTGACCCCTGTAACGGCCTCGCCGAGTTCTTAAAAGTATCATACCGCTGTTACTCAGGTAAGCATCTCCAACAGGCGAGTCTTTGGCCATGTTTAGACGGCTCGCTGTAACCGCGTTCGATCCAGATTCCACCGAAGCACGATTCATACGTGGCCCCATATAAACGCTCCAAATCGCATTAAAAGTGCCTCGATCCCAAACCACCTCAAGAGATATCAAATCAAATCAAAATCAAATTTTATTCAGTAAGGATCTCGCGGGCGAATACCCGAATTTCGTCCTTATTACAATAGTATATAGAACATTAAAAACACTCTTCATCGTGCACATGAAACAACATAGGTGAACACATATTAAGACGATTGTATATTAAGCGAACATAGGCGACCTCAATCTTAAGACGATAACACAATTAAAATCTATGCAGGTTAAATACGCAGTTATCACGAAGAATTTAGCTAGGTACAATATATATAACACTACTGCTGGATTGTCTTGTTATAGAGGCGAACAGCGCAATGAAGGAACGAGTTGGTAAGTCTCTTAGTCCGGGCTTTAGGTAGACTGATTGTGCCAGATAGGTTCGTACCGGCTTTAATGCATTCCTACTTCAGTCTGAGCGTAATTTGACTACACCGGATTACTTTACACATCGACCTGGATATGGATAACACAGTGATATTTCTTTATCCATATGCAATACCAAAATTGACGTGGCAGCAACGTTAAGAGTAGTAATGACCTAATAAATGTACCAATTGTAGGATGAGCTTCACCGCCTCTTGCGGGACCTGGAAGGCATTCAGCCAAGATACGCTGGAAAGGGGGCACCAGCAAGCAGGTCGTTGACCTCTGACATTGATTCAACGCTACATTGTGTCTTTTTATCAAACAACAATGAATATAGTTTATGCGAGTCGTGCTCCGGTAGGAATGTGTGGCACGTGGACCAGATGTGAGGAATGCGATTTACCCCAATTGCGGTTTCAGCGATTTCGTCTGAACAGGGCTTGATAATATACATGTAGTATGTAACAAGTTTTTAAAAAATAGCGGATTTTTACCATCTACATGCTTGCGTAGTGACCATCTTTGTTTTTACATTGCTACATTATAATTAAGGTGGTTTAAGAAGCAATTCGTTAAATGTGAGTAATGCAGATAGAGACCCCATTTGAATACCCGATGAGGACATGATAGAATAGCTTTCGTTGTTAAGAAAAAATGCTATTTTTTACCTGTGTTATTCTAGTGTAGAATATAATCAACATACACATTTAAGAAAATAAGAACATTGCTTGCATAATTATTCTTTGAATTTTTTAAACATGATGTAACAAACGTTAAAGTGGCAAAGGTATGGCATTGTAGTTCTGAATTATGGTAGCTGGCTCCTGGCCCTGTGAAGAAACTATGCTTGGCTGGATTCTTTGTGGTTGTAAACTTTGGAATAGGAATATTAGTCAAGACGGCGTCAGTGCACTTCACAAGAAAATACCATAAGATATCTCTTAAGCAATTGCGTTTTTTATTATCCATTATCCAAAAACAGTATAAGCCGCTTATTTGAAAAGCCAATTTGTCAGCGTATTGTTCAATTACACGGTCTTTCCGATGAAGAGGCTGACAACCCAAGGAGTGAAACGTCGACGGTGGGAGTGGGGGGTGGACAAAGGCAAAAAGGCAAATTGTGACACAATGAAATACAGACACAGTGATATGTACCCAATGACAAGTCAACTTTATTTACAGTGTAGTACATTGTACATTTACTTGTGAAATTCCCCTTATATATTTACAAAGTATACAATGTAACGTTACTACAACTACAACTGTATATTCATTTCACTTTACAGGCTCGAACGAGTTGAAGAAAATCGGCGCCGACTACGTTGAAGATTTGTTACATTTCATGTGCTATATCCGCCGAATCAACCCCATTAACAATCTCCATTTTCGATAAAAATGTGATCATACACATGTGTACACTTTTCCAACGTATTTTGTTGTACAACTTTAACCCTATCTAGACCGGGCTTTTTTGGGCTTGGTGGGACCGGGGGGGGAGGGCTCATTCGCCCCCCCCTCAGAACTCGCGAACGGTATATCGTAGGACCACCAAATTTTCAGAGGATGGTGTACTAGTAAAAATTTATCATACGTACAATTTTTATGTCGTTGTGACGTAATATGACGTAATTATGACGTCATTAATGTGATTTTATTGGCCAAAACCGTCTAGATAGGTTATTCCCTGAAAACCTATATATATACGACATAACTTTACCAAAAGTGTTTATGACAGAATATTAGGATGTACTAAGTCTTATGTTGCCCATAGCAACACCGGTGACGTCATAAAATGACGTCATGCATATATTACATATCCGCCATCTTGGATCATCAATCTTGAATTTTGAAAAATAGTTTTTTTTCAGGATGAAGCCTAAAATACATTGTAAACAGACTAAAGACATTCATATGAACCTTTTTTGTAATAAAAATGGGAGTATTGATGAAATTTTAAGGAAAATAAGCTGCATTTACCTGATCTAATGATATGGTCCGCCATCTTGGATTTTGGCCAATGACGTCATCAAATTAGCATAAATTATGCATTTTTAATGATAAAATTTACATATAATTATATGTGATGTTATTAATGTTAGAAACAATGTGTAACTTGACATAAAACCCATAAAATTCTGTTGTTTAAATGGAAATATTTAAATTTGGCAAAAAATGCCTGTCAGAAACCCGTTGCCATGGCAACAAGAAAAATCATAATCTTATTCCACTGATACAGATTTGTTGCCAACAATATTTTAGGAAAAGTCACCAAGTTTGGCGGTTCTAGCTTCAGCCGTTCAGACACTAGGTAACATCAAAGTTGCCGCGGGCACTTTAAGCCCCCCCCCGGTCTAGATAGGGTTAACATGTGTTTCTCGTACTCCAAGGCTGTAGTGATCCGTTAGGGATGGCATCTGGTCACATACCTGATAACAAGATTACTGCATCGTCGCGCCACATGGATGACCACTACGCGTCCTACCACGGCCGGTTATACAACAGAGTTACCGGTATGGGCGCCTGGACAGCCAGAAAAAAGAACATCGGGGAATGGTTGGAGGTAAATTACATCTCAGTACGCAAGCATTGTTTTGGGTTGCTGGGCTGTTTTGTGTGCATCTTTGTCCGGATAGAGTAGATTGGCGACACATGGGTCAGGGGATTTACAGGCAGAGTTAAAGATCAAAGGCACAGGAAATGTGTTGAACTTGAGAGCAGGTTGATATCACGTGGGAGAGACACAGGCAGCAGGGATGGAAATCAAAAGGTCAGACATAGGAATAGGGAAAACCTAAAAGTCACACAAATTCAAAATCAATTCTAGCCTGCAAGTATGAAATCTCTAGGAAGATCTAGAGTAGAGTCAGTAGACCAAATTGCCATCTAATCTTCTGAGATAACTGACGACCCAAGTCTTCAGAACACGGTTTCTTTTTAGGGGCCACCTTGACACGAGGGCCTATCAGGGGAGACACCATTGAAGGGTTCTCCATTGAAACATATGCTAAATCAGACATGAAAATAGGCATCATATCTCTAGTTTACGAAGTTTTTGTCACACAAACTCACAATCACGTGTTAGCCAATTTAATAATATGTACCTACAACAAGTTTTGGAAAACTTGTCTAGTCTCGAGGTACAGCCTTGTTTATAAGAATCCGTGCACAATATTCTAGGTCGATACCAAGGCACTAGGAAGGAGGGGTGTATGGCAACAGACAAGCCCATAACAAGGCAACTTCATGAAAAAACTTAATTTTTTTTTGCAAAAACATTCACTCACGACCCTACACAGTACAATCAACCACAAAATGCCAAGAATTCAACAAAAATCCCAGCCAAGAAAGGGTTTTAAAGCTCTTCAGCTCATTTTAATTTTGAGGTCTCTCACCCAGCAACTTGTGCGCATGCCCTTCAGCCCGCGTCACCCTATCACCAATCGCTGCACGGGGAAGGGGGCCGATACCGACTTCCAAACACATCGAAGAATTGCTGAAATATCGACTGTCTCCTGTTGAAACAAGGCTTCATTCCCGTATCTTCTTCCTCTATGTCAATAACCATTTGTAACTAAAATTATGCCTTTAGGTGGATTTGAGAGAAGTAAATGAGGTTACTGGAACCGTCATTCAGGGCCACTACAATAGTGACCATTGGGTGACCTCCTCCGTCATTCAGGGCCACTACAATAGTGACCATTGGGTGACCTCCTACAAACCGAACTACAGTGGAGATGGGAACAGTTGGACGACATATAAAGACAGCGATGGATCAGAGAAGGTATCCTAAATACCCCTCATTTTTTTATTTATAAACCAAGCAAAACATGAGTCGGAAATAAACTTAAAGTAAAAATTTGCCATCCAATTTTCACAAAAAAAAACAGCAGTTGTCAACAGATATATACAACGAGATTATATGCCATTGATTCTGATGAATGACATAGGAAAGGGCGGTAAGGTGGTCTTAAGTTAAAGTTGAAGACTTTGTATGTACACCTTTTAGCATGAAAGTTTATCCGTATTCTTACAAGCCATAATAAAGTTAAGACTAAGTTTTTTTTCCAACACTTGAATGAACTAATACTTAGACTTATAAATCCGAAATTCCTATTCAACCTTGTAAGTTTACGGATTGGGCCCGTGTAATCTTGAAAAAAACTTACCTGATAACAAAATCACTGTATATCACTGTCAGAGACACATGGCTGTAGTAGCTCATGATCACAGACCTACCCTGAACAAAGACGGGAAATCTCCGACATCACATTCCAAGAGTAGTCCGTTCGGTAGACAAGGTTGAAGGAAACAGCTGAAAATTCGGGGTACGTCCCGATTCATTCTAGTGTTAGGAAGAAGGCCTAGTCCTAAATTTATTGACTTTTTTGTTGCAACCCCGCATTGTCATTGAAAAGAGTAGTTGAGCACCCTACGTACTCTATGTACTACGTACTCTATGATGATGCCTTTTAGTTTGGTCTTTTACATCTTTACAAAATGGGCTAGGCACACCTAATTTAAAAAAAAAATAAACACACAACAATGTATTTAGTGACACTCTTTGTTACTTTCAGGTCTTTTCAGGCAACACAGACGACTACACTCCTGTGACCAACCTACTGGACTACCCCATTGATGCCCGTTATGTGCGTTTCGTGGTTCAGTCCTGGAATAACCGGATCAGCATGAGGGGAGAAATTCTAGGATGCAGTAGGTTTCTTTTGCCACAGGATACCTTTTTGTTGGACTTTTTGTTCTTTTCATTACTTCGATTATATGGAAATGTACGAAGAAACAAACTGAAAGTCTGTGCACCGAATTTTTGGCACTTTACATACACCAGTTTTTAACGATAAATATTGCGATCGTAAGACAGAAATC
>NW_017804653.1:764283-772297 GCF_001625305.1 Branchiostoma belcheri | reverse complement strand
ACACACACACACACACACACACTATATATATATATATATATATATATATATATATGTGTGTGTGTGTGTGTGTGTGTGTGTGTGTAAATGGTTTATTTGCAAATTGACATAAAACTAAAACAAAATTGCAGCCTGATAATATAATGCATTGTACAAAGGCTGAATTACGTAGTTTTAGGCAACACACAAAATTATCTGAATTATAACGACATGGTGTCGAAAATTCATTACTCTTTAAATAGTAAGTTAATAAAAGTGTGTAGGGACCGTTTGTTTTATCAATAATATTGCAATAAAGGTTAATTGGTCCTGGCAAACAATTACGGCGAAGGTAACAACTTTTGGTAGAGCTGGAAAAAACTACCAGCTAGGAGGATGTCATTTTAAAACCCATGTTTGTTTGTTTCGCATAACCGGAAACCACCTTTACGCGTAACACCCATTCTGCACATGTATACGTACATGTATAAGCTGCGTAAGACCGAACTGTAAGATATGAACCACTCACACCGGGAAGGTCCCTCATTCTTTTCGATAAGTGTGGTGGGTTCTTTAATGTCCGTGGGGTATAGCTTTCCCAAACGCGGGACCTGCATTTAACGTCCTATCCGAGGGACGTCCCTAGCCGAAGCTTGGTACTCATCTCCACCTGAGTGAAGTGGGGGAAATCTTCTAAAGTGCATTTCCCAAGGGCACAAGATTGGTGACATTGGCAGTTTTCGAATTCGAACACGCGACCTCTTGGGTGTGAGCCGAACGCTGAATGGGGGCCTGCAAAGAGGGGGGGGGCTGCTGAATGTGTTTTAAAAAATGTGAAGTTTACGAAGGTGTCACGACCTTTCACAAGAATTAGCAAATCTCTTACAGACGATGAATGCCAGGTGAAACCCTCCGAGCGGTATCCCTGTGGCTCAAACAGCATCACTACTGTATATCACTGTCGTCAACGAGGATGCTGCTTCGATAGTCTAAGGTCTGACCATACGAAAAGATGCTTCTGGAGCAAGACAAAAAAAGGTGGACTAGTACATATTCTCTGACTCTTTTGTATGTTTTATTTACTTATGATCGTGATTCTTTGATATACAGATATACAGTATATACATAGTTGTATTTTCTTTTCTTTCTGGAAACGGAGGAAAATTGATGCAGGTGAGGATGCAATCCATGTCATTGTGGCTTTATGTATTTAGGCAATGGGATATAAATGACCGTTTTTAGAATATTAATAATTTTCTGTTTACTACAGATTGCCCAATAGGAGACTACGTTCGTTTTAAAGGTGTTTGCTACAAGAGCTTTACGGACACGAAGACGCGCGATGGGGCTAAACAGGAGTGTTCAGCAGACGGAGGGATATTAGCCATGCCGAAGGACAGTGTGCTCAATGACTTCTTATACTATCTAACACCAAGAGATTCTGGTCGCTGGATCGGGTTGACTGACGCCAACAGCGATGGTGAGTGGGTATTTGAGGACGGCCAAGCCCTGATGTCATCCAACTACTAGTATTCCAACTGGTACCCTGGAGAGCCTAAACCATATAACGGTCGCAGTGGTTGCGCTGTATATGGGTCTGAGGCTGCACATTGGACTGAAAAAAACTGCAACTTGACTAGTAAGGGGTTCGTCTGTCAGCTTAAAGCAGGTATGCATTTCTATAAACGTATCTATGAAAAAACTGATTGTAGGATGAGATAAGCTAAAACTAAGATAATAGTGCAAAGAATTTTTACAAATGTACGAAATCGAGAAATTTAAGCAAATAAATAACACACAGAATATGCGATACCGAATAATGACTTCATTTTTCGAGACTTTTGGAAAACTTCATTTAAACGCAATTTCCCGCCCATGTTTTGTTACAGGAAACGATATAAACTACTATTAGAATTGCACATAACGGTACTAGCCATTTTAACATTCGTTGTCTAAATTATCCTTTTTATTTACGCCATACCTTTGGTCATTTCGTAGATCAGATTCCTTGTCGTGTTGTCTGTTACGTTTGGGGAAGGGACGAGATTGATGAGACTGTGGATGCCATCCCTGTCTTCAAGTCAGCGTAGCCTAGCTAATTATTATTTCTCGCACAGGAAGCGAAATCCGTCAGTACACCAGCCTGGGTTGTTGGAGGGAGTCTTTTTTTGTTCGCACCATTCCATCACTGGAGCGGACAGACCCACGCCTTACCGGCCACCACCGTGACCGCCATAACCCTATCAAAAAGTGCTACCAGGTAACACTTTCTCGTGGGTATTCTGTTTTTGGTGTGATGGATGGTGGAGAATGTAGGTCATCTGCTGATGCCCACATCACCTACAACAAGCACGGGCCTTCCACAGAATGCGAACCAGAAGGTGAAGGCGCGGAGGGGAAGTGGGCAATTTCAGTCTATCAGATCACAAGTTAGGCTCGAGTCAATAGTATGTTTTGTCAAGTAAAAAAAAAACGAAGTTTGGCAATGTTTCTATAACTATAAAATCAGCAGGCAAAAAAAAAACACATTTGTGGACAAATAAATTTAACTCAAAATGTTGTAATTCCTTACCAAATCGCCTTATCCTCTTAAGCTACCATAATAAATCGGCATGTGTCTTAATGAAGGCGTCATCAAACGTGTTAGAAGTTGTTAACAGTAACTATCGTCCACTGTCCTGTTTTAGAGCAACCGGTCTGTACTTATATAGAATTGTTAAACAATTTTTTAAAAAGGTTACATGATCACCTTTCTATAGAAAAACACGAACAAAACCATTAAGTTTTTAATATTGACGTCATTGACGTGATTTTTAAGCCTAAAACCGTGAAAATTTCTTTTCCGTTACACTGAGATAAATACAACCAAACGCCAAGAAACAGTTACTCAAGCAACTGGGTATGATTTTGGAAACGGTCAGACGTTTCAGGTAGCATCCCATACCTTTCGTCAGTGACACTAAGAGACTAGAAGGGAAATGCAGGTTTATAAGCAACAATTTTTTGGAAGTCCAAAAGGAAACAAAAGTTAGACAAGCCAATACAAAGATAATGCAAATTATTCAAAAAGCTCCTGTTGTTGAAGAACAGGAGCTTAAGTGTTGTCTGCCCTCGAGGTTGGCAGCGACAAATCCCAAGTACCTCTCGGAGAGATCTACCTGTAGCTCCTCCTCCCTGTTAGAGGGGCGATGTATGAAATAAATATGCAACCCCACCCACAACAGGGACGGGGGGGGGGGTCTTGGGATGACCATCTTTAAATCCATTTAATGTAAGTTATTTATGTAAATTCACTAATCGAAAAAAATTCTCTTCGAACGACGAGTATTTTCGGGTTTCGTTTATTTTTAAATTTCTGATTTTAAGTTGTTTTTGTCAAAATACTAGTGAAAAAACGGAATTTTTAAAACATTTTTTTTGCACAAAATTACCCTTAAGAGGCCATTTTTAAAACAAATCCCTAAAACACGATTTTCGGGACAATCATTACATTTATTTTAACTGCGAATAAGGTAGGTTGGACTTTCCATGCTTATAGGTTTAAACAAGTTCTGCAGACATGTCATGTCGCACAAAAGTATGCATTGTGTTATTCTTAGTGGCGTAAAGAACCATTACAGTATTCAAGGTCACCCAAGTATACGACAAAAGCTTTGCTACATATTACATGTCTACAACAAAATTGTAGCTTACATGTACTGCCCGGGAAACGGTTTGTATATGTAGAAAAGTGTTTTTTTTTTATCTGTTGCGAAGCACGGAGGGGAAGGACTTGTTTTTGCTGGTTTGTATATAATAATGTTATTTTCACTGTAGCAGCAAAACGTTGTAAAATCAATACATGTTTTAAGAGTAGTGTTGATGATCCATTGTACATTATTACTTAAATCATTTAAGAACAAAATTTGCGAGCTGTTTCCACTACGGGTTCTCGTACGTAATATTAGACTTTGAATTTACAATGATTTACGAGCCAACTTTATGATAAACGTATCCTTATTTCATCTTCAAAGTCACTAAATTCTATAATTACATAGCCAAATGGCGTTGACCAATCATAGGTCTCAATTTCCTATGCGTTGCCAGGCCGTAACCTCAAAAGTGGTCCGCTTTTTGGACCGCACCATTGGGGCACATGACGCTAATAGTAATGTTAAGTAGTCGTCTATTTTATCTATTTTAACATTTTTTTTTATTTAAGTACAACATGAATAAAAACATATATTTCCAACCTGATGAAAATATTCACAGATGATTATGACTACAGTTGTGTGCAAGAAGATTGGAATGATCTAGGGCTCCACGATCTTATATCTTCGCCAAATGACCACTTTCACGGATAACGGATTATATATTTTCCCCTAATTATGCCAGTAGAATCCCCACTTGAATCATATCAGTTAGTCGTATAATCCAATCAAAAATGCCATTCTAGCATTCTCTCATAAATTGTTCAAATGGGATCCTTATTTCAATAAGTTGCCACTGTAACAATCACGATTGTAACAATGTAACAGTTTAAAACATTGTAACAATCACGACTGTAACAATGTAACAGTCTAATACCACTGATACAATCAAGATTGTAATATGTAACAGTTTGAAGCACTGTAACAATCAAGACTGTAACAATGTAATGGTTTAATAGCACTGTAACAATCAAGACTGTAATAATGTATCAGTTTAAACCACTGTAACAATCAAGACTGTAACAATGTAACAGTTTGATACCACTGTAACAATCACGTCTGTAACATTGTAACGGTTTAATACCACTGTAACAATCACGTCTGTAACATTGTAACGGTTTAATACCACTGTAACAATCACGACTGTAACAATGTAACAGTTTTTTAATACTGTAACAATCAATACTGTAACGATATAACAGTTTAACACCACTGTAACAAACAAGACTGTAGCATTGTAACAGTTTAAACCACTGTAAAAATCACAACTGTAACAATGTAACAGTTTAAGCCACTGTAACAATCACGACTGTAACAATGGTCAATGTAACCGTTTAATATTGCTGTAACAATCACGACTGTAAGAATGTAACAGTTTAATACCACTGCAACAATCACGACTATACCAATGTAACAGTTTAATACCACTTTAACAATTACGACTGTAATAATGTAACGGTTCAATACCACTGTAACAATCACGTCTGTAACAATGTTACGGTTTAATACCACTGTAACAATCACGTCTTTAACAATGTAACAGTTTATTACTACTGTAACTATCAATACTGTAACAAATGTAACAGTTTAATACCACTGTGACAATCACGACTGTAACGATATAACAGTTTAATACCACTGTAACAATCAAGACTGTAACAAGGAAACAGTTTGTTAAAGAGTTTGACTTGTTCTAACACAAGAAGGAGAACTCACCATAAATTTTCGGCTGATCCCGTCAACCTTCGTCAGATTTGTGATGAAGTCGCTGACTTTCCGGAAGTCGGAAACGTGATGACGTCAGGAGTGCATCAAAAGTGGCGGGAAGACGGTATCTCCCACCATCACGGTTCAGAGAGGGTTGGTGGGCCCTGATGTAAATTGCCTCCTTCACGCCTCTCACAAAGTAATCCTGCTCCGTATCTAGAATGCGCACCTTGTCCAATGTTACTTTATGTCCGGGGGACTCGATGTGTATGTGTTGCGACACTTCCGATGTGTTTGAACTAAGGCGCCTGTGTTCCAAAAATCTATTCTTGAGAGACCGTTCTGTTTCCCCTATGTATGTCTCTGGGCAAGGTCCTCTGATATTTTGACCTGCGCACCGAATGTGGTAAATCACGCCACACTTTTGTTCTTTGGGGGTTCTGTCTTTGGGGGCCACTAATAGCTGTCTAGTTTGTTGCCACTGCTATATATCTGCTGTCAGTCATTGATAATGCATTAGATTTTGTGCTTTTTGTAGTTTTTTTTACAATAAAAAAGAACTATTATGGTTCAATGGCGACCTTTGAATTTTTAACTGTGCACGGCGGTCTGTTACTACGCTATACGTTTCCATTGCTATATATGTGCGTTGTTTTGGACTACCCGTAAAACATTTAGAAATATATAAATAGTATTGAAGGATAAATTCCGTCAAAGTAAAATTAAATAATCGTCTTGACATAGTTCTAATGTTAGTTTTACGCTAAATTACTTTTTTTAATCTCTCTCCAAAAGACGATTTTTGTCTGGATTCGGAGCGCCAGCCCGAGTTATGTTTTTAGGCAAACACCGTTTAAGATTGGCTACGTATATTACTCTAAGTCACCAATTTTAACAGTTTTGACGTCTAGGAATATAATGAAAAATCAAGTCTTAGGAATTTTTGATTTGAAGTATAGTTTTTGCCAACAAATTTGTGAAAAAAAAACATTTTCGCACTCAATCGCTCATAATTCCAAATCAAGGTCATTTTTTTTTAAATCCCTAAGACACGATTCCGGGCAAACCCATTACGTTCATTTTAAGCCGTCATGAGATATATCACTTCTTGAATTGAATAAATTCCACGCTAACGTTATTAATGGATTTACGTACATTTAGGCAGAGATAACACTCATTGTATACAAATAGGCAAAGGTATGAAATCGTGGAACTCTATTGAAATCTATAACGCCGTAAGATATTTTCTCCAACATTCGCATTACATAAATGTACACAATATATCTCGCAGCTTGTGGGCAAAAGATCAAGGGATTGAGTGAATGAGTGAGTGAGTGAGTGAGTGAGTGAGTAAGTGAGTGAGTGTGTCAGTGAGTGAGTGAGTGAATGAGTGAGTCAGAGAATGAGTAAGTAAGTGAGTGAGTGAGTGTGTGTGTGAGTCTGGGTAGGACGACAGAGGTCCCTGTCGTGTCATTGTTACGTACGTGTGCAACATTCATGTAGTGAAATTGACATGGTCGCGACGTCAGTGTCAATAGCCGTTAAGATCTGGAACCAATTGTTTCTTACCATGTGTATGTACAATCAATTGGGCATTGTTCACTGTAGCACATTATAAAAACAATGTATCCACGACTCCAGTCTAAATTCTAAAAAAATTCATCTTTCTCACAAGATCTACAAAGAGTGGACTTCTTCTGATAAAGTAATCCAAGTGACCTTCTGGTAGCCAGACAATCATTGCGGGCGTAAAAAACGACAAGTAGCGGTAAACGTTTTTAAATACTACATTTTGGATTAACAAGCTGGTGGCAAGAAGATGGTGGTGTGTGGTTGAAAATAAACCATTACAATTTCCAAACAAACGTGTAAAAATGTCAATATAATGTTGAATACCCGTTTTATCACTAATTTGTTCGCAAATCTTCTAGAAATAACCGACAACGTGTTCAAATCTGTTTCGGTACTTGCATCTTTTGTTCTTTGATGTAAAACTTTGAAAAGTAACAATTATTAAAAAAGAATGCTAAGCATTTTCTTCTTTTCCATATCATTTCCTTTTATTTAATTTTAAGGTGTTGGGCTTTAAAGTGATTTTTTTCAATGAGTGCAAGTAAAACTTACGATTTGCGTATAATTTGGGGGAAAATTCAGCATGCATTTGTACAGTGCCATTTTCAATAATCGGCATCCAAACTAGTTGAGGACTCAGATTATTGTTTTGATGCCACTTCTTTTACTGAGCGGCTTCAATCATTTCTAGTCTCAGATTATCGGGTCTGAGTTCATACATCTTTTGTCAAGGACTCTTCTTCTTCTACTTCTACTTCTGATGCCGGCCCCCAAGGACTCTACGTGAGTCGACAAACAACTTCCAAGGAGTGGGACGTGTTTTTTTTTCGCTGTCTGGAAACCTAAAGTGTCGTTATGTCGGAAGAGGAGCAACAGTCTCAAGCTGGTGACGCAAGTAAGGATGTAAAATCTGTTTAATATATAAAATTGGACAACAATTTTGGTGCAGCAGTTTAAGAGAAAAAATAAAGAATTTGAATCATTTTATTTGCTTTTAGTGCCCCGTATCGAATTGCTGCCTAGCATTTACGTATGTTTGTTCCTTGTATTTCTTGATTTTTTTTAAA
>NW_017804653.1:741135-764263 GCF_001625305.1 Branchiostoma belcheri | reverse complement strand
GTCCTAAAAGCGTAGTGTTTTTACTCACTGGTCTCCGATGAAGATGTTGGGAAAGACTTCGTTATAACTGGTGTGTGAGATGTACGCCCCAACTCCGCCCCTCAAACACTCTGACAAGTCATCCGCCGTGCAGTAACCTCCCGAACTCGACTTAGACGTCGCAGACGTGGAGGAATACTCCCCACTAGAGTACCTCCCGTACGAACTTGACGTGTTGGCTGTCGGGTGGCTGGAAGTAGAGAGTCTGGAGGAATATTTGGAGGAATCATAGTCCCGATCTTGGCGATAGCCATAGCTATCTCGGTACGTTGATGTCGAACTCAGTAAATTTCCCACACTGGATCTGTAGCTGGAGAGAGGTGCGCTTGAACTTGTGTAGCGATCGCTGGAGGAGTAGCGGTCAGAGTAAGACATGTCTTTCCCTCGAGTTCCGGGCGCGAAGGTTACCGTCTTGGTAGACGTCTTGGTCGGGAGTCCGATCGTCTTGAGCGCGCTGGTTGTACCGGAGGTGGTGGTGCCGTAGCTTCGGTCTAACGCGCCGGTCGAGCCGCCTAGGCGCCCGTAGGCACTCCCGATGTAGTTGTAGCGGCTGAACCGGTCGAAGCTGGCCATGGTTTGGGGCCTGTAGCCGGGATTGGCTAT
The DNA here is from genome assembly GCF_001625305.1 of Branchiostoma belcheri. NCBI lineage: Eukaryota > Metazoa > Chordata > Leptocardii > Amphioxiformes > Branchiostomatidae > Branchiostoma > Branchiostoma belcheri. The sequence continues at coordinate 763,621 of NW_017804653.1, read as the reverse complement.
GTTTGTCGTCATCATGACTGCAAATATAGGTTCTGGAGGGTCGCCGGGCGCCTCAGCTGACCCGCAAATATTTTTATGGTGCCAAGGTGATTTAAATCGCTGCCACACGCGAAGGCTTTGAAAATTCCTCTTCGCTGTACACCTTTTATTTTCCGGAAAACCTTATAAATAATCAAGAAATTAAATAAAAGGTATGAATTTATGAATTGAAATGGACCTAAAATGTAGCTGTAGTACAGAAGAGAATATTTTGAGCACAAAATAAATACTTCAGTTGTATCGGGTGGATGCTGTCATACGTCATAGTTTGACCTTTGACCCACATAGATTTTAAAGTGCTGAACGCGGGTAAGTCGACTTTTCTTGTCTTTTTCCTCGGAAATTTGTGATTTATTTCATGATTTACGGCAAAGTTGCCAAAACAAACGTGGGCGTTGGAAACTTGAGACTTTGTTTTCGTCCTGGGTGGATATTTTTGGCCGGAAGTCAAGTTTTTGGTCCGGTTCGGGGCGGTTTTGGCCGGGGTAGTGTGTCCAGATGTTGAAGGTGTTGTGGGTGTTGGAGTCGCTCTTTGCCGTCCTGGGTCTTCTTTTATTCGCAAGACTTGTCATAATCGCCACCCAACTGCTCAACCGTCCGACTTCTGTACTGCCCAGAGGTAATCCGAAGGGTTTGGAGGTGTTTTAGCTGATGTGTGATGTAAAATTAGGGTCAGTTTGTCTCCGCAATATGAGTTGTCGTCTGCATTCTAGCCATTCCAGTGCCGACCCGCCACTGTGTTGTCCGCATATGTGGCTAAGAATAGTCCGAAGCGCACGCAGTTTATATAACGTTGAAAAGTCGGTCATAGAGGCAAAGTAAATCTTACTGAAGTAGTTTAAAACTTAAGAAATATTTTCGGGTTGCCAGTTTTAAGTCTGTTACTTCAGAAACACCATGTTGTACTAATACGGAATCACTGACCATGTTGACAAAAATAGAAAGTGTAAGGTGATCCCATATTGGTGTATCGAGTTTCTCATACTGTTACATCAATTGACATTTAACAGCTGTGTTTCTCGATTTTTTTTCGCTTATTATCAGTTTATTATTTTGTTTAGAAAATAGAAAGAATAATAATAGTAATAATAAAAAATCAAGCAAAGAAATTTAAAGATTAAAATTTGAAAAGTTTTTGTTCACAGAAGCTGTTTTGTTTTCTAAAATAATTCTAGAAGACTTTTACACAGAGGAAAATATAAATGCCAATGGCAATCTTAAATCTCAGTAAAATCTCTTTGTTAGAAATTACTGACTGTACTGTGGCATGAAAATATCTCAAGGTTCCAAATGACTGCCTGTCATTTGATGCCGTAAACTGCCTGCCTACTGCCTTGTATATCACCATAATGGGTTCTATCAGTTTCACCCTGCAGTGCAGGCATTACAAATTCTATCATCTATGTGCAACTCCAGGGATTTGTAATGTTAGAATCTAGCCTAGACATCTTAATTTACTGACTAGACATCTAAAGCAATATGTTACATGTCAAGACACTGTGGAAGGAAGAAAGAGTCTAAGTTAATGTTCTTTGTACCATCCACAATGCTTTTTCACTGACAAATGCATTATCAAGATACAATTAATAATAATGTTTTATACCTATACTGTCTCAGGGTTTTTCCCAACCTCATCAGAAAACCCATGATAACCTCATGGTGTGATTTGACCTAATTCAATCTGTTTTGTCTGCAACAAGTCTCAAATAAATGAGGGATGCTGGGAGAACGCTTAGCCTCTATCCAGCTTCAGAAAGTGGCTGGAAAGAGTAGAAATTGGTTACTAGTAAATAGATTATACCAGGATAGTTGGCCCATGCTGAGTACAGTTTGCAGCAAGTACTGCAATTTCTAGTCTTTCCAGCCGCTTCCTGAAGTCTGGTAGAGGCTAGAGAGCCCTGACTGTCCTGTTTCTGTGTCCTGGTAGGCTGGATAGCCTGGCTCCTGGGTCAGGTGACGGACCTGTTATACGTCATCGGGGTGACTGTGTGTGGCTGTGTTGTATTTGTCAGTCTGGTTATCACTACCACAGAATGTAAGCATGATGGATATTGGATCATTATATCAAAGCACTCTTATAATTATACCAAACATTTTCTTCTACTCTAGGTAGATCTAGATGGTGGAGACGATTTTTGAATGCTGTAAAGTTTGTGTGGAAATTTCCATACGAGACATGTTCACTACTAGACTTGAAGAGGGCTTTGGCCTCTGGGTCCATATGGTATATCAGAAATGCCTTTGATGAAGTCGACCAAAACATCTTACTTGGAAACATGTGAGTCCATAAAGTTCACCAACACAAATGAAATGAAATTTAGCTGGCAAGAATGGAAGGTACAGAGGAGGGTCAGGTGTACTTAGAAATTCTTAGATGTAGAAAGCAAACTTTAGTTCCCGCATACAATATCTAAATGAGTTTTGGAAGGAAAAGATGGCTTATTGTAGTAATTGGAATCCTTTGAAATTCCTATTTGGCACTCTACAGCCCAAATTAGGACTTGAAAAAGAATCTCAAAATGTCAATGAGAAACAAACACCCTTCAGGCATTCTAACTAATTGATATTAGGCTAATGCAATCACATAACAAAGGTTTTATAAGCATATAATGTTCTTCACAAATATCATACTGTTGTGTTCTGTTGGTAGATATCAGCTATGGGTGGCATTATGCAGAGTTTGGTGGCTTTTGTGGCAAGACTTGCTCGGTGAAAGAACTCAGTCATGCCCTGTACGGAGAGTCTGGGTCTCCAGGGTGGTTTGGTGATCGGTACAATGAGGTTTTCCTCAGTATCTATATGGGAGACCAGTGAGTACTCGGAGCTATCTTGTTCTGTGACCCAGAAAAGTGTTCATGGAAAATGCCAGAGGAGTGAGTGGATAGATATGACTCAATGGAAAGCCATTCAGTACCATACTACATAAGGAATGGTGATCCAAGTTGGAGGGAAGCCACATTGCACTTAGTAATTACTTGAAATAAAAAGGGTCATTATTCACCTCATCAGTTGAAGATGATAAAAGAAAAGAAGATAAAAGATACATGTACATAACTTATTATTGATTCCCATTGGCCCTTGCCATTTTAGTTAGCTAATTACTATTGAGAAATTGTGCTCCACAGGGCCAAATCACAAAAACAAAAATCAATACAAAGTTTTTTCACCACTGTGTTTTTGGAGATGACTAGCTGGTGGTACTGTCAGCGTTGGGCTGCTTACCGTGGCCAAACCTGCTCAGTCCCAGAGTTAAGGGACATCTGTGAGGATGTCCGAGGCTGTGAGAACTTGTGGAATCCGTGTGATCTTGTCTATCGGGACGTTTTTCTCGGAGACTCGTGAGTAATGAAAACAAGAGCCACGAGTGGAATCTTCGATGAGTAGAGGAGTTAAACGGGTTTATTTTTGCCATAGTATTTTTTTCTCTTCAATCTTCCTCCAACAGGAATATCCTCCAAACTATGATTGATGAGCAAAGTAGCCAGTACTATAAACTTTGAAATGCATCAAGTAAATTCTAAGGAATATTGTTGTACTGTAAACAAATGATGATTTCCTTTGTTTGTTCGCAAACTTATTGCCTGGGCAATGTTTTGTGGCTTTTTCAAGCTGCAGGCATTTTCAAGATACAAGCAACTTGATGTGACTTTGCACAATCTTTCTCAAAATGCCCACCCAATGGTCCATACTTCATTATAGATGGCCCTTCCTATTGTTAGAACCTTACACAGAGTACTCTTTTATGCCATGTAATCTTTGTACCCCATTGTACATCACCGAATGTAATTTTTTTGTGTCCATGTTCCTTGAGTACTAGTAGGCAGCGAGTGGTCTATATCCCTGGATGTCCCTCCCCTGGTACACAAGCCACTCTCCCTACACAACAGGAGGCTTTGGTAGCTACAGAGGCAAGACCTGTTCTGTAGAGGAGCTCAACAATATCCTGGGCAACGGGAGTGGTTGGGGGGAGTACAACCAAGTCTTCCCGCGAATTTTGCTGGGAAACGCGTAAGAACTCAGGACCAACTAACCCAGTAGTTCAGACAGGCAGGAAGACTTGAGGAAGCTACGGGAAATGTTGATGGCTTTGTTATTATAAAGTTATGGCCAAACAGATGCAGTGGTTAAGGGATAATAACTGTCTATTTTGTAGACTTACAAAGATAAAACATTCAAAAGGTTGTAAAGATCCTATTATGAACTCTTATTAAATGATAAACAAATGTGCAGTCAAAGAATTAGTTAACCTTCAGTAAAACTCTTACATTTAGAATTGAATAAGAGTTTTACTTAGCAACAAGTAAAGCCAAAATTATAGTTAGAGCACAGGTCACTCATCAAACTGAAAACAATTATAATTTTGATAACTGTACACGATGGATGACACATAATTTCATAAATTTAGATGTGTGCTCACTATAAAGTGTTTGATATCTTATGTGGAAGCACAAGTTTAGTCTTTTAACTGTAAATTTTTAGGTAGAATGATCAGAGCTGCAGTATATGGTGGTTAAGCACTAAAAGACATTCTTCCTGTTTAAAGTCCCTTTACAACCAGCAGATTCAGATGAACCACAGTGTCCTACCGCCTGGTGTCCCTGCGCGCAGGCCCGTGTCCCTCTGCAAGACCTGCTCTGTACTGCAGCTAGTTTACCTCCTGCGGGAGGCTAGCCCCGATAAGTCCACCTCTGCGCTGCTGTGGCCTAGACTGGAGAAGTTCACTGAAGTCTTCCCCAACATTCTCCTGGGTGATCGGTAAGGGTCGTGTACATGGGGACAACATGCAGCAAGTGTTAGATGCACATTCTCAGGAAGACTTGGAGATGCACACTCAAAAGTCACATGTATGTGATGAAATTTGCCTGAAGTGAAAATTCCTTAATGTTCATGGTTCGTTTTTGCACGAAAATGAAGGAAATTATGCCTGAAGTTCTGCATCAAACTGCACGATCTGGAACGTGTTACATTATTGCATAGAAGCAGGTCAACACAAGTAGGACTCATTGTCCTTGGTCTTCCCTCCCCCTAGTACCATGTGTTCATTGTGCAGTTCCTGAATGTGTCTATCAAAAGTTTGTATCTGATTTTTAGCCAGTGGTTGGTGTTAGTACCAAGAGGTCAGCAGGAAAACTTGGAAGCCCATGATTGAACCAAGAATTTTGGTAAACCATAAGACAGTGAGGTCACAAAGGAAGACTAATACATTGTAGTATGGAGTCAACATTCTTATATCTATTGAATGGTACTAATGGAAGGCTGGTATTTTCTTACTGTCCAGGTTATTCTAATAGATATTCAGCCTTATTACTCAAATCCATGGAGATTGTGTAATTACATTTAAGATTGGTTGTGTATATATTGCAAAGGTTTTGGGTGTTCAAAACTCCATTAGATTTTCTTCAATCCATGGAATATCATCTTCCTATTCATTGTTTTCTGTTATGAAACCATTTTGATTTTATACAGTATGTGGTCAATCCTCTATTTCTTTGATACATAGAATATTTTCTGCTCCTCATTTTGCTTTACGTCAAGATGAACTTCAATTCGAAGAAGACCTTCTATGCCCGAATAAGTCGCACATACAAGGGGAAGACCTGTTCAGTTGCAGATCTGAAGAAGGCTTTAGGGCAAGACTGTAACCACACTCCTACAGGACCTTACAAACTACCCGGTGGTCAGCATGAAGTTTATCCCAATATATTGTTGGGTACTAGGTATGGGTACTGAACTTAAGTGCTCAGAGGCACTATACATGTAGAAAAGGCAGGAAACCTTGAATTTGATACAGGACAGAACTGGCTGCATCTTTAGATACGGGAGTAGTAGTAGTAGAAGTAGTAAGCCTTTATTTAAACTCGAAAGCTTGTTCGGTACATACTGCTTTTCAACAAGGTCGAGGGTGAGGGCGGGGTCACGGATTACAAATTAACACCAAAATATAATACAAAATCAAAACAAAATGCAAATCAAAATATAATACAAAAATAAATAGTAAATCATCAGTCCGTTATCAGTCCAAGTTCCTTATCATACTTCTAAATGTTCCCAATGACTGGGCTGCTCGTACATGTGGTGGCAAGGAGTTCCACACAGTCGCCCCCGAGTACCTCAGTATATCAATTGGAGAATTAATACAACATAAACAGTTTTCAGAATTAGAGGAACAAAAAAAAACTCTTTATTTACAGTGTATGACTGGCAGTTTTATACCATATTGTAGATATCAGTTGCAAAGTACCTTATGATAAAGGTTCTTACTTATCTTAGGAAACGTAGAATTTAAGAAAATGTGAAAATCATACAAATTTATCCCCTTTACCACTTCAGCTATTGATCTTTTTTCTGTATTTTTTGACCACATTCTCTTTGTTGAATGTATGCTTCCTAGATGAATTACGGTGAGTTTGGAACATTTTACCTGCGCCAGTGTGGGAAGTACGTTGGTAAGACCTGTTCTGTGGAAGAGTTGAAGAAGGCAGGTAGAGGCAGATCTCCACAGTCAGTCTCAGCCTGGCCATACAAACTCTGGGAAGACTATGATGAAGTATTTCAGGATATTTACTTGGGAAATAGGTACAGGAAGCCTAACAATCAACAAAATCTGTGCGTTTTGGCAGGAATACTTGAAGAATCCAAAGTTTTCATAGCCCTTGGTGTTCATATGTTTTCATCTTGTTTGTATGAGAGATTGTTAAAAGTTATAGATTACAACAGCTATAATATAAGCTATATATACCTACAATAAAGGGCTACTAAAAGCACAAGCCATTTTAGGACATTTGAGCTTCAATTGTGGAGGTACATGTAAAAGGCAGTGAAAGGAGAGGGCCCTAGACACTGTATAGCCACAACCCACTGCCCCTACAACTATAAAAAGACTATGGGACTACTGTTATACATGTAAATGAAGGGCCCTAGACAACCCACTGACCCTACAGCCTCAAAAAGGACTACCATTACGTTTTATACCAACTACATTTGACAAACTACATTTTTGCATTTATCCCAGGAACAAATGAGCATTGACTGGGAAGACTTTCTGAGTGGTTGCCGCAGTGGAAAGTCGATCACTCCTCTTGGCATACGTTTGGCGAGATACAGTGGACAGACCTGTAGTGTCCCACAACTGAACCAAGCACTCTGTTCTGCTGACGGGTTCAAACTGGCTGCAGACAGATACAATGAGGTGTATCCAGGGATACTGTTAGGAAACAAGTGGGTTTTTTTCATTGTGCCAGAGATTTGTCTTGAAGAGAGAGGAGTGAAACTATTGAGCATTAGCTCTCATTTTTGAAGGCCTCTGACAAAACGTACTATCAGGACAAATCAAATCTACATCTAAGGTATTTTATAGTTTGATCCATTGGATAATCTCTGATGTAAAAAAAAGTTACCCACTACAGTTAGAGTAACTCCTGACCCTACCAAAATGTGCAATTGTTTTCTTTCGTTCAACAACATGGTATGGTGCTTCTCAATGCAGTGAATCTTAAACACTTGTCCTGCTGGCATTTTTTTACAAAATTTTTTCAATAACTTGATTTTTTAATCCTGTCATAGACCCTTGACTTCTTTTGCACTGCTGTGGCATAGTTACTTCCACATTCAGTGCATTTTGCTGCTGTACAACACTTGAGAAATAACCCCAAATCGTACATAATATGACCCTATATGGGTGGCACAGTATATATGGGCTCAGCAAGGGAAATAACAGAATGTTAACTGTATTCTGTTGCCCTAAGATGAAGTGTGACATAGTAAATTTTTTTACTGGGTGCATTTTGCTGCAGTACAACATGTGAGAAATGACCCCAAATTATACATATAGATGGCCCAGTATATGGGTGCCAATGTATACATGTGCCCAGCAAGGGTAATATACTGATAACAGATTATATCAATATCTGTTGCCCTAAGATGAAGTATGCCCAGCGTCGTGAGTACCAGGAGCAGTGTCGAGAGTTTGTAGGAAAGACGTGTTAATGTTCTGTACCAGAGCTGAGAGAACGCACCAGACCCACTACCAGGACCTGGTACTGTCCATATGACACTTATGATGAAGTGTTCACAAGCATTCTACTGGGCAATGGGTAAAGATACAGTACAACTTGTTTCATCCTGTAGGAAAGTTTTTAAATGGCCTTGAGAAGCATTGGAAAACTTGAAGGTTACAGATCAGATCTGGACACAAAATAGATTTTTTAAGGTTTGCTTCACAGATGTTTCCAGCATACATCCTATCAATCTTTGTTGTATTAATGACCTCGAAAGTAAACATTGACATTAAAAACATCCCTTTTTTTGCTTAAAATATACTAAATATTAAAGAAAACAGTGGAAGAGAGAGACAGCAGATTAGATTTGGCCCCTTTTTGTTGAATTTAACAGTAAAATCAGCAACAGATATGTACTTGTCCTTGGTGCTGAAATCCTGGTTACTTGTGGTTTCCATTACATGCAGTGGATTTAAAAGGTATCTGAGTTACAATTCCCTTATGACTGTACATGTAGTTTTTCATGAGAGGACACTGATGTTTGGTGCTGTAACTGAGAATTTTTACCCCCATCTCTTGGAATGTTTTAGTTATTTGTGTCGTTCAGTATTTAGCGACTGTCATTTACATACCAAATTGCCTAATACTTTATAGAGGATAAAGAACACTAAGGTGAAGACAGGGACTTGGTTGTTCTCTGGCATTCCTTTTGTAATGCATTTATCAATCTTTTTAACAAAATTTTTTCCAGAAAGATCATTGTATTTTTATCATCAGAGAATCAGAAAATGCAGAATCTCATATGAATGGTAACAAAAAAAAATGTGTCTCTATACATATAGATGGCCAATATGCCACTTGCCCGTCGTGTGTATTACTGGGAGAAGTGCCGTGTTTTCCAAGGGAAGACTTGCTCAGTACCACAACTCAATGAGATTCTGTGCAACATAACCGAAACCTGGCACGGCACCTGGGACAGCTACAATGTGGTATACCCTAACATCTTCCTAGGAGACAGGTGATCTGGAATATGTTGGTTTGGTTTTAAACTGGGTTGCGAGCAATGAACAGTGGAAAACAATGGTACCCTGCATCAGAAAATGCTGACCTGCGGCAGCTAGGAGGATTTGGTACACTTGAGTGGGAAACTTGAAGGTGCAAGGAGTCAATGGTGCCAGTGTGATAAGTCTATAACATATTCATCATCCTTTGCCAACTGCTAATCGTGCATTGTTTTAGGATGACTGGTAATGGTAAATTTGTACCTGAAAAGGACAAAAGATATTACTTGTGGGGGACACCAATTCTAAAACTCAACAATTATGGTTCATGATCAATTTTTTTCAGCTAGCTCTTACAGTACAATATTGGAAAAATCAATGCAATCTTGTGAGGAGAAGTAGATTTCTCCAAGATTTCTCCAAGATTTGCCAGTAATGAAAAAAGTCCTGTAAAAAGTAACAAATGTGACACAAAGTGAACAAACTTCAAACAATGAAGTTTTAATTCTCGATGTGCTGATACATGAGAAAAGCAGTTACTAATACTATGCAAACAAGGACTTTCTTCAACTGCTGGTGCCAAAATATGAGCATTTTTAGGTTGATTCATATCCTGAATGTTTTATCCAGACTGAAACAGAAATGAAACAAGTCCACTGGACTTGCTTTGGAGCTTGAAACGTTCTAGCTGCCACCGGAGTGACTCTAGCCTACCAGCTCCCCGCCAAGTCACAGGGACCCGTTTCACTTTCGTTTCGAACCTACAACAACCTTCCTTCCAGATGTCTCAAGGAAGTAGCTTCTTGAGTTGTCCTGATGAACTCCTTCTACCTCCACGGCTGGATCAAGGAGTACAGTGCGTTCTGTGGAAGGACCTGTACAGTGCCACAACTCCAGACCATCCTAGAGGGCATACCAGGACCCCTGTGGGTGGGGTGGTGTAACTGTCATGAGGTCTTTTCTAACGTTTTGGTTGGAGACGAGTAAGTAAGGACAGAACCTGATGTTGAACTGATTTACCGGAGTGGAACTGCTGGCCTTCTGATGCGTTGGGTCTGTCAACTTTCCAGTACCCTGTTTCTGGTTCGTCAAGTAGAATACAGTACTGTCAACATGATTCTTGATTTCTTAAAAATGGCCATCACAATGTGTTATGGGTTCAACAGTTGCTAGACACATGACAGAAACAAACTCTTATATTTCATTTTGCACTGACACTGGGCTTTCTGTAGCATTGAGGTGTGAAGTATTTTTCCTAATTCTACCAGTGTTTCAGTAGATACATGGGGTATGCTTTCATGTTAATCTTCAAGCCAACTGACATGCTTTGCACTGCAATCCCACTTCAGTGTTGACGGTAAGACATGACAACCTAGCCATCTACTGTCCATGCATGTTTGCAGTTTCTATTTCATTCATAGTCACATAGACTGGTTTTAAAGGTGTGATTTTCTCAGTGGCTTCGTGGGAGAATTTGAAACTGTCTTCAATGAAGGATGATTACAGTGCAAGCATACATGTATCAGTTGGTTTGAAGACTACCAGTATCTATCCCATGTATCCAGTGTGTGTATAAACAATAATAAATAAATGAGCCTGATAATTGCTTAACCTTCCTAGTGCTGGGACTGATTAGAATGTATAATGACTAAGGCTTTATAATCATCCCATGACACTTGAAAGGTTAAACTTAACTACAATTGTGGCAGCACTAATCATAAAGGTAAACGCTATTCAGCCAACTTATAATGTGTTTGAATTGCCTGAAATCCAGTCTTGTTAGCTTTACATGCTCTCCAACCTTGCTTCCTAGTCTGTGTTGATAGGGAGCAAAGTTAGGGAGACGGCAGAGCTAACATGGCTGGGTTTTAGGGTAGTGTTTGAATCCATAACAAACCTTAAACCTATCCAAAGGCTACTACAAACACTTTGTCCCTGCATCTAATTGCAGTAACACGATATGTTGATGAAGGTTAGACATCAGGGTAAACTATCCTCAGGCAATTCAAACTCTTCTAATTCAGAAATAATCTCCATAATTTATCCAGTTATTATTTAGTAGCATTTGAATTCTATGAGTAGAATTCAAAATGAAACTTTAAGGTTATAAGTGCTTGTTGCTAGTACATTATAACCCTTCATAACAGGAAGGATTTAATAATACACACAACTTGCTTTATATGTGAAAGTGAAGAAGCTTTCAGATGGCATTGATCCTTCTTGATAATTTGGCAAATTCTATGACATGATCAAGGCTGTTTTCTGACCCCTGGTGATACTTCTGAAAATCATAGCTGTAGCAACTGGTGTTTTATAAAGTCTTTTAAATTATTTTACCTGATTGTTTCAGATGAGTTATGTCTGGCCCATGCCTGATTACATCTTACTACAAGAGTTCCAAAGTGAAACATGTTCTGTACGTGAGTTGAGTACAATACTCCGTGCCGGGGGTGCAGAGCCTGGTGGCTGGTTTCTGTGGAATGCCTACACTGTGATCATTCAAGATGTCTTACTTGGAGACATGTAGGCATAGCAACTTGTAATGTACTGGACAGGAAAACTTAAGGATTATACATTAGGTACAAGTAAATGGGTTTCCTTCTTTTGTAAGGTGAAGCCATTGGAAGATCATATTCCTGAAAAAACGAAAAGGCAATGTCTTATGCAAAATTGTTAAAATTCCCTAATAGTTTCCAGTGCAGGACCCAACTTTTTCATCAAGGCTTCTGTGTCTTTTTCTGTCAACGATAGTGGAAAAATTATCTGGCAATTATGTTTTTCATCCCTTTGAAATGTTCCCCCAAAAAGCTGTCAGTGATAAGTTCCACACAGCAATAGACAATTTTTGTTAATGCTCCAAAATGATTTCGTCTGTTTTGTAATAGAGTGTTCATCATAAGTACTTCATGTTTTGGGGTGGTCCTCTAAATCCAGTGTATTCTGGTGTGCTAATTTGAGGAAATTCCAAATCAGTTGTAGTTTGCGGAGTGTCTACCTCAGTCATACACAAACATATTTCTGAGAAACTTGAATCTGTTTTCCATGTATTCTAAGATGAATTGGCTGTATGGTGGAGGCTGCTACAAGGATTTTGGTGGATACCAGGGGAAGACATGTTCAGCCCCAGAGCTGCATAGGATACTGAGGAGTGGGGGTAGTGGAGCGGTGGGAGGGCGAGTGTGGGAAGTGTTCAACCAAGTCTTACCAGAAGTCTTGTTGGGAAACGTGTACGTAAGATGTTCAGCGTCACCGATACTGTAAGGAGGTGGCAGCGGAGAGGACGGTTCCTCCAAGAAGCACTTCCATCTTAAAGTTTATGGAAAAGATGTAGATGATCTTGATACTTTATCAAACTCCAAAGCAGTCGTATGTGGCTAATTTTCTATTTCAAGGAAGGCAGATACATTGCAGTAACTTACTGTGATCCTTTTCTCCTGCAAAACTGCGTAGATTTACCTCTCTAATTAAAAACCTGCCATCTAATACCACCCAGTATTCAATAAACATCTTAATGACTGTACTAATAGGTAACCACTTGGACTAGATCTTTTTATTTGTAGCTTCAACACTGTTAAAGAATATACAGACTGGCCAGACCAACTGACAGATATGTATATTTTAAAAAGGTGTGGGAGGTACGTGTATATCGAATCAAACTTCTATCCTACGTCAGTCAATATCGGTTTGAACGACTTCTGGAGCGATTTGAGCTCCCTGAAAAGGAAAGCCGTTTCACTCCTCTGTCATCTTCAAGTTTTCCTGCCAGCTTTGGTGTGTGCAGTGCTGCGGCTAACCCCCAGGGGGGCGTTTTTGAGCTGCTCGGCGGCGCTTACATAACCCTACACTGTGATTGTTCCCTGCCGTAGATCCCCTGCCATAAGAGATGGCCACAGGGACCACCAACTGCTTCAAAACATGCCCAATCGAGGAATTGTACCGCGGCCTGAGAGGCAGTCCCTTTGCCAAACGGGACTTGACGGATTACAGTGAAATCTGCCGGAATCTCCTCCTAGGGAATGAGTAAGTAGGCTGCCTCTCCAGGGTTTTTATCTTTTTCTCTGTTGACAGAGGGCAGTGGCTTTGAATTTTTGATTGAAAACTGCCTTAAATTTTCTCCTTACAAAAGAACTTGAAGGTCCAATTGCCTTTACTCATATAACAAGCTATACTCTAAGACAGTTCTGCCTTCTTGTGACTACATCCATATAGAATCATGAATACCCAGTAGACACATTACATTTTAGTGTTGATGATTAGTTGTAAACTCATTTACCACAGTCCAAAACAAAAGCTTTACTGTACATACGTCATGCCCTTTGTCAACAGTTTTGTGATAGACAGGCAGCCAATACAGCATATTAAATTGTTTCAAAAGCCCTTGATTCTTGGCAAATGGTGCCTCACCGGAATAGTTTGAACTATTTTGGTTGTCATGGGGATAACTGTCATAATATGTCCAGTAGCTGGCCGTTGACTGTTAATTCCCATGACTCTCCTGTGGTTGTCTCTTGTGAGCAGGAATACCCATGATGATACTTTATACTGTACCGACAGGATACTGACAATGTTGTCTTCAAGTTTATACTATAGGGAGAAAGCTCTGCAGTATACTTAGTACACTACATAGTTACGTTTTTATCTATCTTTATCAAACAAATGAGATTCACCAAATTTTCAATAGTGTTTATCAGGAGCTTGACCCACTTTTCTGACACACTGATCTTTGAGTCATGTGATGTCGGGAGTAGGTCAAATGTGCCTCGGAGTTTGATTTCTACATCGTACGGTATCAAGTCAAGGCCGTGGTCCATAACTTCTTGGCCAGTGTCAAGATGGTTCTTGTTGATCTAGCTTCAGGACTCATTAAATCTCAGTGACTGTATATAGCACAATAGCACTGAATCAGAATTGCTTCACGTAGGTTAGAGTTTGATGGTTAAATTTCACTTAATTTTGATGTTGCATAGTCCACAGTGACATAAAAATTTACAGTAAGACTTGTTGACATCACAACAAGGACATCCAGGTCAAGAAAACAAGCTCACCATTGGTCCAGCAACTGAATCTAAATGATCTACATGTAACTGACTAGACTTGCTTGACAGAAATGAAACTTTAAACCATAACTTTAACAGGAGCCATCTTGACACTGAGAATTTGACATGATGATAATGATCACACACTGTCACTCCATCCTGTGTCCAGTATAAGTATCACATGTATTCAGCAGTTCCCTACAAGTGCTTGAATGAGGACCATGTCCTGTCCTATGATCCTACCTGTGTTTGCCTGCTTCCCTACATTATAGCTGGGTGCATGATCATGACTTTGTGCTTGCCAGAAGATTTGCCCCCAGCCAGCCAGGTGAGGGCGTGTCTTATGCTTGCTGGTGTGTTGTGATTGGACGTTCATGCTGTGATTGACAGGTTAGGAAATTGCTTGCCACCTTCTTTTGTAAGAATATTTTGACTATGGTAGCCTGTTTTCTTGATTAGCTGTCTGTGCTTGTGTACAAATATACATGTAGCTACATTGTATGCTTAAGGTTTATCATAGTATCACAAATAGTTTGTTTTAAGGTAATTAAGACTATTCTATCATCATAAGATACAAGGATCAGAAGAAAAGATATTGAGACTTGAAGCTTTCAGAACTGACAATTTTTATTCATTTTATTTATACTTATTATAGATTATCTTCAGCAACAGTATATTATATACTCAGTCTAGACATCTGTAACGCGGGGTGCTGTAACGGTTTTTTGACAATCCACGTCCGTGCTCTGTGATGTCGAACTAGTAAAAACTCGTCCGAAGTTACAGCACCATCCGTTATGTAATTCAATCTTTTATCAAATCAAAATAGTGTGGTCAATTGGCAGATTACCATGTAGCCAGATTGAACTCATCTTTGAAAAAAGTATAATGATTTAATCCTTGCCTCAGTTATACAAATTAATAAAGTTAGAATGACCTTTTCTCCTTATTCCAAACACTCAGGTCCATAGCACAGGATGTGGCCAAGCTGAAGAGCCTGGGAGTCACGCATGTGCTGAACGCTGCTCACGGAGCCATCGATGTGTCTAAGGTCACGACAGTTCTATTGAAACAGAATTTGACAGAACTAGACATCTGAAGACCCACACATTGCAGAAAAAGTGTGATCCTTTGGCTTCCTCTGTCTCAAAAATGTCAAACCCAATAGGTTTTCAGGATTTTGCTTTTGGTTTTATTTACTGAATATCATCATCACTGTATTTCTTTCTCAAAATTAATATTCTTTTATGTACTTGTAAGAGTTTGAAATAAGTGATTACATGTACACATTCTTTCCTCTTTTTGATGATGACACTGAATGCTAGTACATTAATAAATGTATTTTCTAGCCAAAAGTATTGATCGTAATGGACATGAGATTCATACATACAAACTGTGACAGTGTTGTTATATTTCCCACTGCAGGAGTATGAGAAAGTAGGTATTGAGTACCTGGGAGTGCCTGCTGATGATGTCCCCACATATAACCTCAAACAACACTTTGAACCTGCCGCTGCCTTCATCAATACTGCAGTCAAGAAAGGTAACTGTTTTGAAATTCATAATCAATAAATTGGACATTTTGCTTGTATTTCATATATTCTTTGTGCCTGACTTAAAGAAAACCTGTCCAGCAATCATGTTTAGAAGTTAAAACTTTTGTTCCAACACAAGCGATAAATGTTCTCACCAAGAGCTTTTGACCAGTCACTCTGGTCTTCATCAACACAGCAGCAGAATTAACCTAAAAGAGACAAAAACGTTGTTGAAATGTGATTTGTTAGACAGGAGCAAACCTTTAAGTTAGCAACTTTTGCCAATTTTACCTGCACTATGGTGCATATGATTCTGTATTTTGAGCCCCAAACATGTAGATGCCATCAATGGTTTGTATGTACATGTACTCCTTTACACACTTTCCACACTCAGAATAATAGCCAGTTACAGAATCTCAAAGATATTAAGATTCAGACAGACTCTCCATTGTGTTTTGACATTAGGTTAAGTACTCCTCAGACAGCATTCCTTTACCATTTTATAATTTCATACAACAGATTTGTTGGTGGCATCAATGTTTTTGTATGTACATGTACTCCACTACACACGTAGGTAAAGTGTTGGTTCACTGTCACGTGGGGTACAGCCGGTCGCCGACCCTTGTCGCTGCGTACCTGATGTTGTACCAGGAACTGACGGCCCAGGAGTCCATCACACTCATCCGTGGAAAGAGGTAACCAATACCTGACTGGAACTGTGTCCAGGGACAGACTGTGAACAGTCAGAAGGAGGCTGTGCCAAAATCAAAGACTGTCTATTAATATTCTTTTAGACAGGCTAAACACTGTCAGTGACATGGCACTGCTTTCCATTAGTACTGCCCTCTACATTCAGGATAATACATACATTTGCAATAAAAACCCAAAACCACAAAGCTGAAAAACCACAAAGCTGAAAAACCAAAGTTAGCTTTGGGAGTGGCAAACTGTACTCTTTTAGCAGACCAGCTCCCCTGCATGTCGGCCAATTTCTACTCTTTCCAACTGCTTCTGAAGCCTGGTAGAAGCTACAGGTACATGTACATGTACAATGGTACCAGCAACCAAAGGCTATGACAGAAACATTTTTTTTCAAAACACATGTCCTGCAAAAAATGACATTTTACAAACTGGCAGGAGACATTTTGTACATCAGTACATCCTTTCTTTGCACGTAGGTAGAGACTTTAGAATTGAAAAGCATGCATTTTGGCACACCTTCCCTGATGGTTCCAAGCCTGTCCCTAACACATAACTGCACATATGTAACCGTTAATGTGTGTGTGTGTGTGTATTAACAGGTAAGGTGCTGGTTCACTGTCAGATTGGGTACAGCCGCTCGCCCACCCTGGTGGCAGCCTACCTCATGCTGTACCACGAGCTCACAGCCCAGGAGGCTATCAGGCTCATACGTGGGAAGAGGTACAAGATGTGTAGCACACATGTACCATGTACCAGATATACTAGCCATGTAAAACAGACATGTTGCAGGAACAGTTGGCAATGGGCATGCACAGCTGTTTTTCCTGTGTTTCCAATGAAAAGACATTTCTGCAAAACCATTACTGCTTTAACCATTGCTGTCCAGAACTACTAACCTTATTATGCAGTCACATTTGCCATAGTGTCAGAATGTCATATTTTTCTCCAAACACGATACACTAAATACAAATGTATACTATGGAATAATATTGAGTTGTTTCTTTCCAGATTTATCGGTCCCAACGACGGCTTTCTCCGACAGCTGTGTGAGTTTAACGACCAACTGGTGGAGGAAGGGAGACTTGAGCTGCCCTGAGGTTTCTACAGCTGTGCCATCACTGTTCAGTTCTGTTTGGTTCAGTTCAGTTCATCCTCAGTGTAGTAATGCCAGTTGACCACCACTGATCATTCTTTAGATGTGGTCTACTACATTATAAGTAACTTGATCTGTAATTTGTACATTGTGTACATTGTGTCATTGTTCAGTAAAGAAGACCTTAGCACGAAGGATTTAAACTAAAGGTTTTATCTTTTTTTCCATACATTTTGCTTCATACATTTCATTTTACCTGATATCATTGCTATGTCAAAAATTTGAATGTTAGTTCATGTTTTTGTTTGCACATACATGTAGGTCTAGTTTCAAGAATAAGTTATCTTTACATTGACATTACTTTGACAGGTGATAGTGTTCCTGTTGTGTCACTATCCCCTGTATTTCAAAGCGTTTTGTTTCCTTTATTCTTGATGTAACATTTGTGATAGCAGCTTTTCTGAAGTCGTAAAGGGGCTTCTGTATGTGGATTTTTCTTTAGTAATATATACATTTGTAGATTCATGCTAAAATGCACAAGAAAAGACTTCTCTACTCTTTGCAAGAAACTCTTAATTTGGTAAAACCATGTTTGAGACTCCATGGTACAAAAACTGCAGTTGCTATTTCTAATGGTGTATGCACATCAAAAGTTGGCATGTCACCATTTCATATTAATTTGTTCTTTTATCACTTAATCATGAAGGCAAAACTTAATGGATTACATTTGTATTACAAGGGTCATTTTGATCTAATCTGGCTACCATTACAAATGTTATAGATGTACTGAGCTACTAGACAATGTTTTGTGTAATAAAATATGTTGATATTGAAAGTGTCTGTTTTTCTGTCCATCTTTCCTATCACTGAGCTAAAGTGTGGAGAAATCCCTTCACACATGTCCAATTCAATATGATATTGTAAGTGCTGCAGTACACATGCAAGTACAGAAACACACACACAAACACAAAGAACACCAAAAATTCAGCACTAAGGACAGGGACAACAAGCATAACCACCACCATTGTGCGGATATATATGGACAAGCTGATGCCTTCAAGACGTTTCAGTGACCATCTGTCACCTTCCTCAGGGCAATTCTGACCGGTTCACATTGCACAGCACAGGTGTAGCTGCTATCTACACGGTTACATGCAGGGAACTGTATCTATGATAAAACACTTGGTTGTGTAAGAAGAGTCCCTTTGTTCAGTTACCAACTTACCAGCAAATACAAATTTTCCGGAATAATTATGCAAATTAAGCCCTAATTAGCATAATTCATAATTGTATGAAAATTTTCATCTACACCTAAGTAACAAACCTTCGGGGTATTAAATTCCCATCATATACCAGTAAGGTATTACAGAAATTTGCTATTAATTATTACAAATGAGGTCTTGATTTAATTGCACAATTTATATCTGATGATTTCCCCTTCATCCAAGTTACATATGTCATGAGTTAGAAAGTCCTGCCATTCTCAGTCAGCAGATATAAACTTATTATTTATGTAATACCCCAGTAAGGCCCCAATTAGCATAATTAATGTGTCATCGTTGCACTTCCAATGAAAGCTGCTAGGGGAACGAAACTTATGTTTCTTCTTGCCCAAAAGCTTCTTAAAAGTGAAAAATTATGACCATGGCATGTTCAGAACAGAAGACACAACAACCGGAAGTGCTGCTTCAGTACCAAGGAGAGTCCCTAGGGGACCCGAAATCTCCAGATTTGAGGCCACTCTATCCACACACCGAATATAATTTAACTCCATTCATACCTTCTTAAGTTATGCTGTTCACAGACAAAGAAAACAGACTAACGCTACCGAAAACATAGCCTCCATGACGGAGGTAATAATACTAACAGCAGCTTTTCACCCCTGTGTGATGCAATGGTACGGTCCGTCCGACCGGGTGGTGCGCATGCGCAGCTATTTGACGCACGCTGTCGTGTGGTGTGGACGCTTCTGCGGATGTTCCCCGTTCCCCCAACATTTACGGTAAATTTTCGGCTTTTTGTCAGCAACTTATCCGACTTGAAGTGTGCAGTGAGCCTAAGGAACGTTTCCAAGGTGGATTTATGCCGTTCTGTGGATGTTTGAGGGAGAAACTGAGTATTTCCTGACCGGACGAAGTTTGGAGAAGAACGACTGTCATGGCGGGAACTGAGACGGCGTGGTGCTGATGAGACGACTCGTTCTTATGAGGTAAAGATAAGAAACTATGCCTTGGATGTATATGTTTGTATTTCCCACAAACCTGTAGGAAGTTTTTGTGATGTTAGCGGTAATATTTCATGCAAACACACGGAGCAAAGTGGCGTGTGAGTGTTTTTTTTACAACTTTTTCTCCTATGTGCTATGTCGTAGTTGGTTTCATGAGCCGGCCATTTTCTACTTGGCCACATACTAGTATAGGGAAGCTGTTCTCTTCGATAGCATGTCTTTGGAAAACGTTGACTGTATTTCTTCCCTGTTGAGTGACATTTTGAGAAGCTATGGGCTAACTTACGTGCTGGAAAACTGTCAGAAACACGTTTTGCTTCGTTGGAAATTTCCCCCGCATCTTGTAAGTAAGAAGTAGTTTTCACGACACGGAGAACGCTGGATATATTTCGTCTCTTTTGAGTAGTACAATTTTTTTGGGAGAAGCTATGGTATGGGACAATTTCTGTGGAGAAAAACTGTTAAAAACACGTTTTCTTTGTTGGAAATTTCCACCCACGTGGTGTCAAATTTGGCGGGAGAACACCTGATGGAATGTACCGCACGTGTGCAAAATTATTCAAATTGAAAACTCCCGCCAAAAATTTCGCGTAAACAAGGCTTCATCCTAGGACTTGAAATACTGGGTGCATGTGCTTTTTTGTGCATCCAAAATTGGAGGTAGGTCACCCTTTTTTTGGGAACCCCAAAACCGATGTGAATCCTTTTTAATAATGATTCTGGATTCCGTTTCGAACCATTGAGTATTGCATGGATTATTTAGTTTTGGGCATACCTAGCCGTGGCGACTATTGATTCAGGCTTACATTGCATTACCCTCAGCAATAGTCGTGGAAAGATCCATTGGCAGAACTGCACATTTCCCGTTGGCTGCTCGATGCTCCGTTTTTGACCCGGTTTTTTGCTGTCCCGAGCTTCCCTACAATATAACTCCACAATTGGCCGGGTTGCCGATGTTTAGATCAGCCTAAATATTCCACAGCGCGACAGAAAAGTAGTAAAATAGCTAGTCGGCACAAGCTGGCGCCATCTTGGATATAGTCGGGAATGTCCGCTACCGCCGTCGGGAACGCTCGGTAGCCTTTCCGGTTATAATCGGAGAGCTTTCGGTCGGGCTTCGGTAATCGTGACGCTACCGAGCGTTCCCGACGGCGGTAGCGGACATTCCCGACTATATCCAAGATGGCGCCAGCTTGTGCCGACTAGCTATTTTACTAAATTACACCAAAGGAGTTATAATATACTGGTACTGTGATTTTGGCCAGGGGCACAGTCAACTTGTAACAGTGGCTTCTTGTTACTTAAAACCAGTTAATTAAAAAGGCGAGACAATGTTTTACAACTTGCATGTTTATTTCTTAACTTAATTGTTAAGAACTCCTGGGCATAATAGACCACCAGTATCACATGTCAAACACTTTCTTGGCCTAAATACTGTCTACATCTTATTCAAGCGAAGGAATACAAATACTATGCAAGGTTACCATCTTTCATGGTCATTCAGTGTTGACTAGAGATGTTTTTTGCTTGACACTGTTGTATTTATTATCATACTAGTAGCATGTCCTGAGGGTCAGCTGTCCTGACCAAGCCAGTTGACCGGGAGAAACCTGTGATGACCGACGACTCCTCAGCAAACCTGTTGACTGCACATGTCACTGAGGAGAAACAAAGGCTTTCCACAAGTAAGTCAGACTCTTAAGTTCATTTGTGCGAAAAACTAGTGTAGACAGGCAGCATATTGTTGCCTGTCTTTTGTGTGCTCCAGAAGTTGGAAGCATGATGTCAGAAGCTTTTGTCTTCCTGCCACCAACTTCTGGAGTGAAAATTTATGGTGAGTTCCCTTTGTTGTTTTGGAGCAAAGCTTAAACTGTACAACTCTTGATTTTACCAACACAAATTAGTTTTGATTCAAAGCTAACAATTGATTCAATACACTAACTTTTGTTTTTCTATCATCTTGAAGACGGTGTGGATGATCCGGAGACTGGCTTGTAGCAGGAGCAGTGAGACTTTGGTCGGCAGATCTCAACCTGTGTGAAAGAAGATGGGGAGGTGTGAGTATGTTTTCTTTATTAACACAAGACAACACTCCACACACTTGCACTCACATTTCTCTCTTGCCCAGCCTTTTTTCCTTAAGGAGCTGGTGGCTTTAATTCCACGGCATTGAATGCCAAATTGCCCAAAAATTGTCACTTTGGAATTTTACACTTAAATTCTCCCGCCTGCTTTGATTTTACGTTGTTATCCTGAACTCAAGCTCACTGAAAAATTTGTTGCTTTGGACCTTTACTCAAATTCTGTGAACCCGTTGTTTGAAATTCTCCAGCCAAAAAACTTTTGCATAGCGGACCGCTTTAATACCACATTGCCCAAAAATTGTTGCTTTGGACCTTTACACTAAAATTCACCCGCCAAAAAACCTTCCCTTAGCTGGCCATGTAGTTAGTATTCGTATTGTATAGTTTAATGCCAAATTGCTCCAAAACTGTTGCTTTATTTGGGCCTTTACACTTAAATTCTGCCGGCTACATTTTAATTCCATGCTGAATCGCTTTTTGAGTCAATTTTCCCGCCCCCCCCCAAAAAAACAGGGAGCCACACCTGCTTAATTAATTGGATTAAGATTTTCCCGCCAAAAAACTTAGTATATGGGCCACTCTAACCTTGAACTTGTGCCCCCCCTCCCCACTCTTCCTGCCCCCCTCCCCACTCTCAACTTCACACAGTATGTTAGTTACACTGTTCCAACACTTCTTTGTACATGTAACTTCTCATGTAGTCACCACACTCTGCTACCCAAACACTTGGTTAATCGAGTGCAGTTTTTCCACAAGACTTCACAATAATCTC
>NW_017804653.1:612165-741115 GCF_001625305.1 Branchiostoma belcheri | reverse complement strand
CTCTCCTTGTCGGTCAATGCACTAAGTGTACTCCTCGTGGAATGTCTTTTCGGGAGACATTGATGCTTCGAAACATCAGTATACCAGTGCATTTGACTGACCAGGAGAGTGAGAGATTATTGTGAAGTCTTGTGGAAAAACTGCACTCGATTAACCAAGTGTTTGGGTAGCAGAGTGTGGTGACTACATGAGAAGTTACATGTACAAAGAAGTGTTGGAACAGTGTAACTAACATTCTGTGTGAAGTTGAGAGTGGGGAGGGGGGGCAGGAAGAGTGGGGAGGGGGGGCACAAGTTCAAGGTTAGAGTGGCCCATATACTAAGTTTTTTGGCGGGAAAATCTTAATCCAATTAATTAAGCAGGTGTGGCTCCCTAGTGGGTTTTTTTTGGCGGCAAAATTTGACTGACAAAGGAATCAGCGATACAAAACTACACCCACTATTTCCTCAAAGATTCACTCAAAAGTTCTTTCCCTAAACTGCCTACCTATGTCAGACTTAAAACTTTACTTTTTGAAACTGTTTACTTTTAAACCAACTTTGTGAAACTTACATGCAGGCTTCATTTCAAGTAAAAAGCTTAATTCAACGTGTCAACTCTACCTCCCACTTTATACGCAGATTTTTGAGACAGCGGGAAATGTAAAGAGAATTCATGCCAGCGTAGTCCCAAACTTCTCGGCAGAAAATTTGACGGAAGCGGGGCTACGCTGTCAGGAACTCTCTTCACACGGCGTTCCCACCGTCGCAAAAAATGTGTGCATAAAGTGTGCCTACAACAACCTGTGAAATGACTACTTTTATCTTAGAAAGTCACTAGAGAGTACATAATCCTCGTATTCTATCTTTTGCAGAGACCTCCGGGACCAGGAAAGAGATCCTGACCCACTGTCAAGGCCATACCTGCTGCTCACTGGACCTCTCACGGTGACATCTAAAGCCTGTCTATCTGTGAAATTACTACTTTTAACTTGGAAAATCTTTTGCAGAGACCATCGGGACCAGGAAATAATTCCTGACCCACTGTCAAGGCCATACCTGCTGGACCTCTTACTGTGGCTTAACATCTAAAGTAGTAAACAACTTCAGAGTATATATAATCCTTGCGTAAAGACTAGACAAATTTTTGTTTCGCTGATTCCTCCGTTGCAAATGACACACACAGCTATAGTACCTGTAGTACATTTCACTCTACAGAAAGAAAGCACACCATTGCCTTTTCCATTTTCTGTAAAGAAATAGCACATATTTCCAACCATCATTGTGTGACCAAAAGTATTTTCCCTAAAATCCACTCCATCACAGGCAAAATTGTACTGAATGATTATATGTACAATGTCTTGTAACTCACATTATCCCAATAAAATCTTTGTGGAATGCCCTCTGTTTTCGCAAATTATGCTGCTATACATATATCAAATATTCCTGACTGTGGTTTATCTTAACACTTAAGGCTCCTTTAACAAGAGACTAAATCAGAGTCGAACTTTGGATTAGAAGTTTGTACAAAGCATTTAAACATACTATTATAGCAAAGTAGGTAAAATTACTTTGTCTGTTAACATTTAGAGGTTAAAAATTGAATTGAAATTAAAACGTAAGGAAGCATTCCCAGCCTTAAAGTGGATATCATTGTGTTCAACGATGAACAGTTACTTTGTAGCTTTTTCAAATATACCGTATTAATTTATTGCCATAGCAACGGGTTTGTACTTTTTGTTTTGAACCTTACATGTAGTTGAAACTAAAGCAAAAGCCGTAAATCAGTGGGCAATCAATTTTGTGATAATTAGGCCATGTTGATTTAATTGTATGAATGATTTCCGTGCGCACATGACTTTTTGTTTTAAAAAAAAAAGCTTTCAACCATACTAAAAATAAAGAACAAGGTAGCTGCAGGATGAGCAAATATTTGTCATACCGGTAAGACCACAGCATTAATTTTTGCCTGATTTTGGAAAAAAAGAAATTTTGTTGCCCCCTGACAGTGGTCAACATGCTGAAAATGGGCAAAATGGCATGTCTTGCCATGCTGTAACATGGATGAGAGATAAATTTGAAGAGGGGGGAGACAAGTCAAAGGGAATGGAATACTTCACGACATCAAAGTAAAAGACAAAACAATAAATCAAAGCCTTCTCAGAAGGCTTTGATTTATTGTTTTGTCTTTTACTTTGATGCCGTGAAGTATTCCATTCCCTTTATATGTACCCACTGAATCAAAACCATTTCTTCAATGATTGAAAACTTTTATTTTCCAAAGTTGTTTCAGTGACAAATGGATGTTACCGGTATGATAGTTGGCAGTAAACTTAGCACAATATAGGTATCATTTCTTGTTTAACAAGGTTTATGTTGTCAAAATTTGAAAATGTAGGAATCTTGTTTTTTTTGCCCGTCTTTTCCGCCTGCTCGCATTAGATTTGGAGTCTGCCGAGGATTTTGGGGTTCCCAGAGGATGTCATCCATATTATCAAATCAACATGGCCTTATTTGAGCACGTGGTAAATGTGGTCAATGCAGGTCCTTGCTTTATGAAAACCATTCTAGTGATCTTCTAGTAGGTTTAATCGCTCTAATTACTGGGTTAGCTTGTTGTGTGGAGAACAGATTATATACAACTACTTAATAACAGTAACTCATTAAGCTTCACAGTAATTTAAGTAAACTTTGGGATCTTTCTATCGCTTAGAAATACGTTAAGTATAAAATAATTATAGTATTTTCACGTGCAAATTAGGCATTCATTTACATAATATCTGCTGTCTTCTTTATTATATCAGGAAGGTAAAAGCAAGGAGAAATAGCACGGTATTAGTTTATTTCAGTGATGTTCGTAGCAGGTGTGAAAATCTAATTCCTGATCCATGAATCCCATGCAGGCACGCTGGCATCTTCCCTTAATTGTTATCCCAGGCCTGTTATTTTCAACATGGCACAGCCTGACACAAATTTCTATGGAAACTTTTTGATTTTAGCAATTTTGAGGACGGTTTTGAAATGATAGAAGAGGAAAAGGAGTATACTGGGGCGTTGATCTATCATATCAAAGTGAAACTTTGCTGCAGATGGTTGAGTTGCATTTGTGTGTGTCATTTTAATTTTATATTTTCTACAGCCTGAAAAAATAGTCTAAGGATTGAACATATTCTGTAATTTTGCAGTATAATCCTACAATGAACGGCAACTAGTACTGTCAAGAAACTGTTACAAACTTACGGCAAATACAAGTCGGTAGGTCAACCAAAATAAATTGACCAAAATGGGAGAAATGTGACAACCCAAGATGTACTAACAAGGAGGTTTGGTACTAGTAATATGAAGAAAACCTGATCGCTACGAAAATTATACCCAAACTTAGAGTCATTCTCTTCTTCCTCAAGAACTGATAGATCCTCAAAAAAGCAGGGATGGTACGACAATAATGAGAACAATACGAATTACTATGATCACACCATTTGAACGAGCACATCTTCAACTGTTAAATTAAAATATCAACCTAACGAGGAAAAATCAATAATTTTGTTTTATAGCCACATAAAACACATAGCTATATTTTCATATTGCCATTGCTAGAAAACAATAGAAATCGGTCCACAAAAGTTGCTTTAAAATCGCCCGTTTATTGTAATATCATGTACAAGAACGTGAATATTTGCCATTTTGTTCTGCAGTCGAAGATGGCGTATTACTGTAACCCTGCCAAGTTTTCCCAATAAAAATATGATCATCACTGGAAAAATTAGACACATCATCCCTTCTCAGCCTGTGCTCGGCACAAATTGGGGCGTGTGACGTCATGTCTGAGCTCAATTGCATTGGGAAACCGTGCTACGAATACAATGATCAAAGAGCGGCAATGGGCCGCAGCAGGTTAAATGAAGGCGTACAGCTGGCGGGAAATGCCATGTGCTCTTCTCGATACGTCACATGCCACAATGTTCACTACAAACTTCCCTTGACAACCTTAGCACCTGGGTCACAAAACACAAAATGAAGATGAACTCCCGAAAGTGCAAAGCACTCCACATCAGAGTTTTGCTAGGACTGAACCACTCCTCATTGACGGACAGACACTTGAGACAGTTGTTCACATCAAAGTTCTGGGAGTGACAATACAGAGTGACCTCAAATGGGACATACAAGTAGATAACATGATCAGCGCATCAAACAAAAAACTGTTACACCGACTGAAGAGGTTTGGAGTCACTTAACACAAGACCTCACAACTGTCTATATCATGTACGTCAGACCCACTATCATAATGGAATACGCGGCACCGGTGTGGCACCCGGCCCTAACCTGTACACAGTCCGCAAGACTAGAACGACAACAAAAACGAGCATGCAGAATCATTCTGGGCACACAGTTACACGGACTACACCACAGCACTGTCTACACTGAACCTTGACTCCTTGGCAGAACGGCATACTCACCTATGCCTCACCTTCACCAAGAAACTCCTCAACTCTGAATTCTGTGACTGGTTACCCCCACCCCGGAAACAGATATCCGGCAGAAAACACATAGCGCTAATAAACTGGACACTCCCATCTGTAGAACATCTCTGCGATACCTTACATGACAAACTTGCTGAACAAACACTTCAACTGACAATCTGTAAATACCGACGTGGCCTCATGAATTGTAATATATTTAGAAGACTATACAACTTTTATCACATTTATATTTATTGATTTTAAACTGAATTTGATTATCTATTTTTAACTGCTGAGCGTTTTTAACCTATTTCATTGTAAATGCCTGCCAATTCAGACTTATTGTCTGCAAGAAGGTGTATGAATAAAGTTTCAAAGTGATACATGTGTACTTCTTGAGTATGTCAACTAGTGCTATCTCTGAAGAATTACAAAATTGTTTTTTTTTTTATTTCAAAAAGGATGATTTGGAATCATAATTAGTTGACTTAGGTCTAGAAAAGAAATGTTGTGTTTCCTGCTTCAGTCCTTCAAAAATTTGGGTCTGTAGGTAGGGATTTTTTTCTTCCTTTTTTCTATTAGACTTTTGTGATTTTTCGTGATCCAACTTAATAATAAAATACAATACAGTTTATCAATGAAAGTACTAGTAGGGAACACTTCTATTTTCAATGCCAATGTTGGTAAATCAATTGCACAACGTTTCATCACTCAGGTGTGAGATCATGTAGCTAGAAATGATCAATCAGCTTGAAAAATACATGTCCCTTGAAGGGGTTCACCCAAGAAAGGGCTAGGGTCAGCAGCTTTTTCTAGGGTTGGTCAGGAAACAGGAAACAACATTTTTTTCCTTAGTTTAGTTAAGGCTTTACATTTTTGTCCATCCTTACTTTAAGTCTCTGCATCATCTGGATTATTACTACCATCTTCGTCCGTAGTAACTTTGTGAATTTTGCATTTTGGGTTGTCATATGTCAATTTGAAATCATTGCATTATTTAGTTGAAAATCAGTATTGTCAGGTAACAAAAAGTGCTAAATCTTGAGTGCACATGCATACATCTCTCCCACAGTAAACATTAACACTTACACCCCGTTCACAGTGAAACTTGTCGATCCGGATCGGCCGCCGATCGGGATCAAAATTATGCAAATGAAGTCAATCCGGATCGGTTTTCGCAGTGTGAACGCTCCAATCGGGATTGATTTTCTCCGATCCCGATCCAAGCGTAATCCACCTCGGGGAGGTAGTTCAAGACACTTGCGGCGGATCGGGATCGGGCGTAAACTTGAGTGTGAACGCAAAGTGGATTGGGTTCGGGGTTCGCTAGTGTGAGACTGACCACAAATACTACCACTAACGATCGGGTCTTATAATATGCAGTGACAAGGACGTTGTGTAATGCTATGGATACATTGCCAATCAAAATTATGAATAGAAAATATGCAGAAAGATGTTTACCCCAACCTCCCTGCCCCAACGTTACACTCAAGTGGAATGGCGAGCCAGTGGAATCGAGTGTTACAGCCCGAAAAATATCGGCCTTCACGCAACGGGAGCTAAACCCTGGCCACCCAAACATGTTCAAAGAGGTGTTCTCTTTATTTCCGCTAAGATTCCTGGCTGTACAAACTTTCTGAGTTCTTTTCTTGCAAAATTTACGGCGGAGTTGCAGCGGCTATGGCATGTTCAAGATGGCAGGCTCGTGACACCTCAATCCATTTCTGAGAGTGATGCCCTGGCAATCCGGATCAGCAAAAAGCAGTGTGAACGCGCGGGTCAATCGGGATTGATGAATTTCTGATCGGGATCGGCAGTCAATCCAGATCCATTTTTTCACTGTGAACAGGGTCTTAGTCTAATAATAAAAGCTAAAATTCATGAACATCATGAATATGTCCCTTTATTCCATTTGATTTTCCATTTTTTAATGCTACAAAATGCTTGCATTATTCATCCCTAAACATTGTTGCATTAATGATTGTTTCACCATGTAGACTTTTTGTTACCTCCACATGATGGACAACTTTCATTTTAGAAAAGACTTTTGAATGATTTTTGAAAAGGGTTATTGGAAATTGTGGATTATGATGGAGATTGTGGATTATGATGAAGAGGACATCAGGCCTAACAAAATAAATGTTGTGTTTCCTATTACAGTCCAGAAAAAATTAGGGTCGGTAGGTAGGGATTCCCTTTTTTTTTAGTCAAAGCCGGGACAATGAACGTATGATCTGTTGGGCAGTACAAAACAGATCGTAACATTCTTCAACAAAAGAGTTTGTATATAGTAACCTCTAGAAACATTAAGACAAGTGAGATGTAAACAGTCTGAACTGAACACTTTATTCAGGGATCTCCCCAGAAATTCAGAGCAGGGTGGAGGAGCGCGCAGCGCGTTGCGGGGGGGAGGTCTGGAGGGGGGCTTCCCCCCCCCTGGAGCTATTGCATTTTGTCCTTTCCAAACACAAGTGGAGGTCATTTCCTGCAACTTCAGTTCTACATTTTCTGTACAATTGCAGATGTATAAGGCAGGAGAAAGGTTCAAGATCTGTACTTAATTATCCACTTCATGTTCCAAAATTCTATTACCACCCTTAATTTTGAAAAAATTGGGCATAGGTTCCCCGGATGACCCCTAACCGGGGGCCAACGGTGCTTCCACAAGTTCAACAAGTGAAAAATACATGATACAAAATGTACATGTATTTACTACCTGGAACTTGGAGCAAGTTTTCCAAAGTGTTACTGACATTAATATATTAAAAACTAAACCAAATGCTATTTCCCAAATAGGATTTGGTTTAGTTTTTAATATATTAACATTAACATATTACTGACATTAATATATTAAAAACTAAACCAAATCCTATTTCCCAAACAAATCACATATTGACAAAGCTAAACAAATAAATCATGTCTATAAACTCCACTCAAAAAAAATATTTGAGAGACACTCGGGTCGCGGTACTAAGCGTGATAATCTCTAATATCTCATCTGATTCTCCCAATGTAAGGACTTCACAATCACAGCATCCAATCGCACATTCATAGAAACAACAATATTACATTTTAACACAAAAAAAAACCAATAAATTCGGAAAATTTCTCAGTAATGTTTGAAAATTAACCTTATAAAAATATTAGTGAATTTTTATTTCAGTTGTAGCCGAAAAATTTTTTTTCATGCGTTTAAAGTTTCGTTTTAGCACATTGTAATATGTACTTTGTACATGTATCTTGTACATTTGGATGCAGTCTTGACCTTTGACCACTGTTATTGTGAAACACCGTCGGCCATTTTGGCAGTCTCGCCGTGGATTTTCGAGCCGTTTTTCGAGCAAATTTCAACCGTTTTAAACATT
This sequence comes from Branchiostoma belcheri, assembly GCF_001625305.1. Classification (NCBI taxonomy): domain Eukaryota; kingdom Metazoa; phylum Chordata; class Leptocardii; order Amphioxiformes; family Branchiostomatidae; genus Branchiostoma; species Branchiostoma belcheri. The sequence goes on along the minus strand of NW_017804653.1, from coordinate 733,312 downwards.
TTACGGCCTCAAAAACTCATATAACGAGGAAAGCAAGTTGTAGTTGTTATTTTCATGCGTAACATTTCTTCTGGGGATGGATTATTTTTCCGCCGAGCTGCCGAAAACTAGCGTCATGCCTCAACCATGTGGTCGGGCGCGGCCGGCCGGCGGGAGTATCGGTGAGCTTTCACGATGTAAACAAAGACATTCGGAGTTGTTTACATTAAAATTTTGTTGTGAAACGCCAGCGGGGTGTCAGATTTTCTACCAATAACAAAGTTTTCTCTGCGGCGTCATGGCGAGATCGACAATTCATCGACAATTGACAGGATTGTGCCGACAATGGAATTGAATAGCGGCCCGATCCGTGCAAATTAGCGCTCGATCCACGCCGCCCGACCGAAGAAAATTGGAATGACGAGCACATTTATCGGGGATAAAACCCCCAATTTTGAAAACCAACCGCTAGCCGCTCGAAATTTTTGGTCGGCCCAAAAAAGGCTAGGGTCGGGGGTTTTTTCATAGGGTCGGTCGGGTAACCGGAAACACAACATTTTTTTTCCTAGGCCTCAGGGAAAACAGTTTGATCACAAATGCTGTTGAAAATATATCCCATTGCTATACAGAATGAAACAACTACAGACAATGTCACAAGTGCTCTCCTCAATAGTAAAATGCACTGTGAAAATATTAGTCACAACCTTAAACTAGATATTAGTACAAGGAACTCTTTCAGAAATGACAACAAATAGTGGGAGAGCTAGTATCAACATTTACAATCATATAATTCTGGTACTTTTTGGAAATATAAATTTAGAAGATCAGAGAAATATAAATTTAGAAGATCAGAGAAATATAAATTTAGAAGATGTCCTATCCCTCCATCTTTCATTGCCATTTCTTATCAGGGGTCTGCATTGGAGGTCCTGATCACGCTTTGCGCTAAATTCTGGATAGCAGTGGCCACAATTTACTCTTCATTTCTACAGACTGAATGTTTAACTTACTAATTGATTTGACATTAAATCAGTTGTATGACTACAAATTATGCAAAATTCAAAGTGTAAGACACTTACACGTAGACTGAATTTGATATTAAATCAGAATTGTACGAATTTCAATTATGCAAACTTCTGCAAAGCAATGACTTTACTCATGCTGCAAAAATTATATTTAACATTACGAAGTACATCAGAACGACCCGACTTCACATTAATGCGAAACTAAAATGGCTGACTACGCATTGCGGCATGCAGACCTCAGTGTTTGAAAGAATTCCACAAGTAAAAGCCAACTCACAGTCAAAGTCAGATGTTCTCTTGTCTTGTGGCTTGGTGGCAGGTCCCTCAGAAACACAGATCCTCCATGGAATTATGGACAGGAACACAGGCAGGTCCTCCTGGAATTATGGACAGGAACACAGGATAGCTGACAGGTCCCACTGCACACAGGAACATGGTCAGGTCCCAGGCCACATGTATTCACATAACCTTTGGTGTAAAAGAAAAATGCATTCAGAAAAATCACATGCCAATTTACATACAACTACAGTATTCAAATTCTTGTCATCAGACAACTTGAAGATACATTTAACAATATTCCCAATGGTTCTAAAACCATGGGTCGGGGCAAGAAATTATGAGAACTTATAATTAAATATACCACGACCAAACAACAATCCCATCAAAATACTTGGGTCTTAGGTCATTAGGAAATTCAGTATGGCCCCAGAAAGAAGAATGGATCTGATGATTCCACTACATCAATGGGCTGACTCCTCCTTCACCTGTGGAAAAAAAGAAAAGAAAATTATTTTTCTATAATAATTTAGTAAGTTATTTCATAAAACTATAGTATTATTTGTGTTGGGCAAATCTAGTAGGGCTGCAGTCAAGTTACACAACTTTATCAACAGTGCCATTTCAAACACAACAACTAAACAGAAACATGTTGTTACTAAAGTTAAAAGAAACACACACCAGGAAAAGTGTAGTTGGCAAAAGAGTCAAAAGAAAAGCGATGTATTCAGCCTTTATACATGTTGGATTACAGTGTGTAACGTTACCTGTTAAATATGCCAGCATGCTGCTACTTAATCAGTTTACCCGCCAAAAAGAAACAACACCTGGCCGAGGAGATTCATATGGTAATTATGACTTCAACGAAAAACATGCAGAGACACAATTTTCTACTGACTTTAGCCTAAAAAAATCGTCGCAAAGTATGTGTTGTGACACTACACAGTAGATATTTACCTATCGAAAGGACGCCTAAGAAATAAAGTTTAGCTACTGACCAATATTGTACTGGTGGTGGTGAAGTACCCAGCTCCCCGGAACACACCACGTGGCACAGGCTTCTTGCTCGAGTCCAGGCGGAAAACGACAAAACCTGCAAGCAAAATTAAGGGAAAGTTTAACCAGATAAAAAGCAATTGCTATAGCCTTCTACTCGTTAGACTATTAAAGAATAGACGGGCTTCAATTGTCCACTAAACCTTGCACATTTTCTGTTTCGCTCAACCGGAGGAAAACGTGGCGATATATTCTCTACACTCGGAGGTCAGAATACTGCTAATGGACTCCCCTCAGTATTCTACAAAATAACGTCAAATTTGCACTAAATCACGGACCAAACTGGACCCAGACATACAAACAACAAAGTAAAATAGTCCTCACCTCAAAACTTTGGCGTTGCGTGGCTCCAAACACGAATTTTCGGCAAGCTATTCCTTCTCTCCAACGCCCAGCCGCCATCTTCGTCTTCTTCTTCAAAAATGGCGGGTCCATGGCGCGATGTATTATGGGTAAAACCAGGTGTCCTATTCACCTGGTCTAATGAGTAATTTCATTATTACAGTGTAAAGAAATAACTAAAACTTTTGAAATTATCTTTTGGAACTTTCCCATCCGACAAGAGTTGCAGTTTGAGGTTCCTTCAACCGATTTTCTGGCCACAGGAGTTTTTTTTCTTTTCTTTTACAAAAGATAAAAACTTCAAATTGTCTTGAATCATAGCAGGATCTTAACTTGATACTTAAAACTTCCATGTCCAAAGCACAGTTATGTCTATGTGTGATATACATAACTTTTCAGTAAAAAGAGTGTTTTTTTATCATTTGACTGTGAATCAACCCCAGGAAAGATGTTATGGAAGGTGAAAATGCTGAGGATCACACTTTCAGCACCAAGGACAGACACAGTAGTGGCCACATCATTTTTTTTTTCTCTTGGCACTTAGTACAAAAATGGCTTGAATGCTACTTTTTTGATTATGGAATTCTTACTAGGGATGGTAGCGAACCTTAAAAATGCATTGCATCCTTCAAAACAAATGAAACAGCTTTGAAAATGGATGGTTAACAGGGGGTACACAAAAAATTGTGATTTTCAATGGATATAAAGCTACACCATTCCTCTATTGGATACAGGGTTATGCAAGTGTTAAGAACAAGAATAATTCATCCAGTCCACTATAGGCTAGAACAGATTTTATTCTCAAGGCGTGAATGTACATCTGTACTCCTGCACAAGTACACAGCAAAGTTTACAGTGATGTGATGGCGTAGGCACTAGCTTGACATTTATAGCGACCATGTTCACAGTACAAGCTGTTTGTTAATCATTCAGTGTACCAGACAATATTTGAAGAGCTATGGAATTTAAACAGTAAGTTTAGCTAGTACAGACTGCTGTGTTTGTAAGTTAGTCTTCACTGGACTCCTCTGCAAGCTTGAAATATTAAACTAGAAACTGGCCAATACGAAGAGATTTCTCATAAGAATTACTAGTATACATGCAGGAAGATAGCCCACTAACTCCTTTGACAGATTACTGTGAATCTTGAAGCAGTGCTTTTGTTTCTGCTGTTTTCAAAGCTTTACAAAGTACATACATGTTGCAATACTGTCACCCAATATCCCTGTACAGACTAGATTTACATTCTATAAAATTGTTTCCACTATGGCAATCTCAATGCAGATTATGCAAAGTTTGATTTACATGCATTTGCTGGCATGAAAGCAAACAAAGCGATTCAACATTTAAAAGGCAATATCAGACTTTACTTCTCTGGTTGTCCAACATTTTGAGGTAAAATTACTAAAGGACAACAGAAAGCTCTCAAAGGTTGGGTACCAAACTTCATAACAATTTGCACACGTTAAATGGAATTTTCAAATTAATTCCCACAATTGCAGCGGACATCACAGTGAAACATGAAAACTGGAAAAGCCCACCTTTCTCTATAAGAGCTTCTCTATAAGAGCAGCATTACAGTGTTTTAACGTTACATCATTGAAAGACAAACATGCATAATCCAGTCTTGAACCTAGCAGTCAATGGCTGTTTGCTTTGTAACTTAATTTTGCAATGCTTAGTCACACAACTCAATGGATATTTCTCTTCTTGTGTAGCTAGCAACCATCTATTACAACAAATAGCAGGTACAAGATATTACACAAGTTGAAGTTTGTAGTTAAAGTAGTTTGCATAGTCCTATTTGTTACTGTACTGTGCTAGTCTCACCCAATGTTAAGTAGAACTTTTTACGTCTGGCAAGTTTAAAAGGTTCAAAGTTCCAAATGATGTTTTAGCCCAATTATATATTGATAAGCGCCTCCCCCCCATGCCTTCGCATTCCATACATTACACTGCAAATAAAAATTGTTATGATCTTAATAAAAAAAATGTCAAAAGGAATTAAAGTAAAACTACTACAAAGAGCAAAACAATGTCAATTCACAATGTTGCATTTGTGTGCACTTTAACATACATGTGTTACTTGTGTGTTTGTGCCTTTGTTTGTGTTTGAATGTGTGTGCATACATGCATGTTTGTGTACATATAGAAGTTCTGTACATTCCTGTAGTTTTGATATGGCTCTATTTTTTATGCCCACAGCCAATTTGGGCATCTTTTCTTGCAATCACCTACCTCTATATTAATTTCAATGAAGTAAATATGAAACAAGTCTGAACTGAAATTTCCAACACAAGAAATTGGGCTTACTCAAACTTGGGATTCATCTTTGTCAAGGACTAAGCAATCCATCGCCAATTTCTTGTGTTGGAAATTGCAGCTCAAACACAAAAGAACTCTAGAGACAATAAAGGAAACATACTGCCTGATCCATGTATACAAAAGATGATACCAACTATTACATAATATTTATTTTAATAAATTATAACAATAATGACAAATTAGAGTAAATACTGCTGCATTTTACGTGTTCTCTCTGAAAACATTTAAATCATTTTAACATTCTAAACATTATGTTCCCGCAGTATAACAGCAAAGCAAAATTTTTGTATCAAAATATAGACTGAATAAAAGCTATCAAATTTGTTACTTACCACCCATTATTACGGTTGCTTACCTGTTGAATACAAAATTAAATTGCAAGTTGGAGATTTAACATAATAGGCACCCAGTTACCATGTTACATGTGGCTCTAAAGATCTTGATAAAAAATGTCCCTCTTGCATTACACTACAATATATTTTGTTAGATCATTTTCTAGTCTTGTATCTATCCATGCCAGCAGCTTGCTCATACAATACCTTAGCTTCCAAAAACAACAAATAGAACCTAAAAATAATCAAAGCTAATAATATCTTGAATCTGAAACAAAATAGAAAAATGGAAAAACATTTAACAGTCAACATAAACTAGACAGGAAACATCATTTTACATATTAATTATACTGATTGTCCCACATTTTTAATGTCGTCTTTCCTGCACCATGTTCTGTATTTTCTACCAACATAACATTTTTATTGATGTCATTTACAAGGCTAACTATACAAGTACATTATAATCTTTAAGATTGCTATGTTCTGACGAAATGTGGTATCTTTCTCAAGTTTGTATTCTGTTGCTTGTTTCTATCTATTACTAGTGCCTGTCCAATTTCTAAATCCATCATCAACTCTTACTGAGTGCATTTTAGTATCATGTTAAACATGTTTTGAACATTTTTTTCCTGTATAGGAGAATTTCTGCATTTAATGAGTAGCTGACACTTTGCAAGAAATAAGTACGGATCTTTTGTGTTCTATAATTCAATTTGTGTTTCTATATATATCTGGCAACTATTACAGAATCTTTCAATTCTTTCAATTCCTGTGTTTTTTATGACTCTCGTCAAAATTGTAAATTTGGTAGTTGTATGTATTGTAATAAGTACATATTATGAATATCCATTCCACCAGTCATGGACTCCACCTTTTTTCCTATCAGTTTACAAATTACCAAGTCTTACTAACTAAGCAAGTACTAACTAGTAAGCGTTAAACAATTAGCATTGAAATATCAGTACATGACAAAGTAACTAAATACACATTATCTAAATTGATTCCCCCCTCTCTACCTGCCACCATGAATATGGTATCTAATTTCATTAAGTATTAATATGAACAGTCATGGCTCATTTTTCCTATAAATTAAGGCAAATCAGTTTGCTAGCACATGTAGCATATCTATTGCTTACCACATACTGGGCTTGACTGAGACCCACTGTATTTCGTGAGCCACTTGATAAAACTTTCATGCAAGGTTAACATCATGGCATAAATTGTTACAGCTTTCCACAACCTTCTAATATTGCCTACCTGTAGACAATCAATAGACATGGAAACAAGCGCAGGTCTCAAAATACCTTTAGTCTGTTAATTAATTAAATTATTCAAGTTGCACAAGCACAATCAGGGCTCAAAATACAGTACCTTCTGCATGCATGTAGTACATAAGTGCAGAAAAAACTGGAGCTCATAAGAAGGTATTTCTGATTTTGTTTACTGCAATACAGTACTCAATGTAACCACCTGTGAAATGTATTTCAAGCCCTGACTGTTCACAGACCTAGTAGTAAAATGGTGTACAGTGATCTAACATGTCTGGATGTCCATGATGTATAATCATAGCCTCTACCAGGCTTCAGAAGCAGCTGGAAAGAGTAGAAATAGGCCTAACATGCCAGGGGAGTTAACACTTTCAGAGCAGCAAACTGTACTAACTGACTGACTACCCTGGCATGTCATCTGTCTATTTTGACCAATTTCTACCCTTTCCAGCCCCCTCTGAAGCCTTGTAGAGGCTAATATAAACAGACCTAGATGGATCCTACAGTGTTCTACATTTGTACCATGTCTGGATATCCATAACGTACATGTAAACAGATCTAGGTGTAAAATGTTCCCTACTGACAAAGCTCTAACATGTATGATCTGGACAGGGTGTCGTCACCACAGTTTCATGTTCTCAGTCATGGAGAATCCCGGATTTTTCCTCATGTCCCAGTACGTGTTGTTGAAGGTCCACGAGTCGTGGTGCTGTTCATGTTTCACTCTTCTAAAACAAACAAACAAACAAATACAAGAAAACAAGAGGTTAGTTCATAAGTCTGAACCGTTCTTTGTCTGTGAAACAATCATACAAAACTGGCTAAGAAATTAACTACATATAATATGCTATTCAGAACATCTAGATCTACACAAAGAAAACAGACCTACTCCATGCAGAGCATAGGGGTAATGTCCATCTCTATTTCTAGCCACACAGTTGAGCAAGCACTACACAGCAGGGGGCTAGTCTGATGGTAGTGTTGTGTGTTTAACTGTCCCATACTCTCTCATAGGTAATCAGTGCTAACTGCTAAGCACATAAAGCATTACATAACATTTTTAAAGTCCCTGCAAAGACACTAAAAAGACTGAGTTTAAAAAGTAAATAAGGAAAATGCTGCCCTCCTTATTTTAGGTTCAGACAAACATACTCAAAAGATTGTGGTATCTAACTGAATCTTCAACTATGCTTACATTTCCTAGAATTTAGATGTTTCACCATACCTGAAGAACCTGGGTTGATACACTACCCCTCCCTCTTCTCTCTCTCGTTCCCTCAGTCTCTGCATCTGTTCCAGACGGACTTTCTCGTTCTGTGCTCGCTGAACCTGACCTTCCTCCAGCAGCCTGGAGTAAAAACAGGGTAAAGGGTCAACTTTACATTAAATGGTCCAGTTTGTTTGGCATAATATAACTGGTAAGCTGCCTTTAGGTACATGTATAGCACACCAGCTATTTAGGTTTGAACCACTTACACTAGGAAGAATCCCTGGCCATGGGATCTTTAACCTGCTCAAGTTGATGAACACTGCATGGTACTCTGGCATGGTACTTCCATTTCGAGTAGACGTCCTTTACCAAAGTTGTCCTCATTTTCACGGAGTCGAATGATAAAATTATAGGTGTCAAATGTTTTTGCCAAGGACACAAACAGTGGACCCTGTCATGGATTTGAACCCAAAACCTTCAAGATCCACAGTTTTGTGCATGTAATTTCAGAGAGACATCCTACCTCTGGTCTGGCCTGAACCTTGTGTCTGTGGGTGGGAGGGCCATCCTCAGCTCTGGAGTGAGTTCATTCAGCTCCACTGCAAACCTGGTGAAGCCGTAGTACAGGTCATACTCCTCCGGCATGGAGCCTGGGGACAGGATTTTTACACGTTATTTAGCTTGTCATTTCATACTTATTGTCTCATATATTAAGTCAATAGTATTGGAACTTGTGATGTGGCATGAGGATTAACTCTCACCACTGACTTTTCAGGAATTTAGGAAGTATGGATCATGCCAAAATCTGTTCAGGAACTATTGCTATCAATTCTTTTACACTTCATATTAAGCTTACCATGTAACAGTCACTGCAGCAAGTAAAAATCCACAAACACCTGCATACATAAGCCCAGTACATGGTGCAGGTAGACATCAGAAAAAGCCTGCATCGCTCCAATTTTACCTGCACTAGCGGTGCTGTGAGTCCTGCTATAGAAACCTGGTGCAAAGCATCAAGCCTAATATAATAAAGCCTAAAAGTGTGGCTAGCCACCCGCAGTGTTAGTCAAACTCATCCACGCAGTCGACAAACTTTATCTCAGGGCTGCCTCCTGAAGTTTAACCATTAAACTTTGCTGGGAAAAATGCAAGAAAGGGTAAGTCAAAACAGACTTTACAATGTCAGGAAGCTGTCATAGAGTCAGTCCAACTGAAAACACTGCTACAATGTACAAATTTGTGTTGTTGGCTACTAGTACAAAATTTACATGATTTTATACATGTATTTCAACACAACAAGCAAATCTCATGTTCTAGTATCCAGACAATGCATTATCCAAAACCATGCTCAGGCACAATTCTGGATAGTACTCTCACATCCAGAACCCTGCCTGGGACAAACCTAGTAGATGTTCTTGGACACACTTGGAGACTATCAGAACTGTGCCTGATCCTAACCCTAAACCCATTCAGGCTAGACAAGCACAGTTCTGGGTACAATAATGTCTTTCATGGGGACAGCCCTGGATAAAACACCCAACAAAGTACATCACTACAACATCACCACAGCTTCAAAAGGGAGGAAAACTACAGAACACACTCAGTAAACTGGTGGTAAGGTAAGGGGGGTAAAGAAGCGGTGTTAGAGAAATCCTTGCGTGATTGTTGTTGGGGGTGGAGAATCTCTAAAATCAACAGCAAGTCAATAATAATATTTGAATCAAAACAAAATTCAACGTTGTTGTCAGTGTGATTTGGTAGCCTGGAACCCCCTGTTCTTGGATCTGGTTTGTTCCAACACTGAATATACTAAAATGATACGTCAATTCTCATAATTCCACTGGATACCCTATGACTGCCTTGTGACATATAATCAAAAGGGAACTAAAGACAGCATCAGTAATACCCAAGTTAATTAATATGTACACATCAAATACAGTATAGGCATTCGATAGCCTCTATCTAGGCTTCATAAGCACCTGGAAAGAGTAGAAATTGTCTAAATAGACAGATGTCATGCCAGTGGAGTTGGTATGCCAAGGGAGCATAGTTTGCCACTACCCTGACATGTTATCTTTCTATTTGGCCAATCTACTTTTTCCAGCCACTTCTGAAGTCTGTTAGAAGCTAGCATTCAAGTTCTTCTTCAGAAGGCCTCAATAACACCATATTGTTTTTTAATGGCAATCTTAGGGATCTTAGTGGAATTATGAGAACTGATGTTACACATTAAACATATACTTGATGGACTGCAATGATGGAACATACCAAACACTGGAAAAGGGGGTTCCTTCAGCTGTTAGTTTGTTATGAGATCAACAAGGAAAATTTCTGATTGAATTTATTATGAAATTGGAAAATAGCGAGTCAAAAATTGGTTCTAATTTGTTCTGGCAGGGAGCTGCAGTTCTCCTCACCTTTCCTAGAGGACCTCGCTGCATCGCTGCCCATCATACGCATGAGGACCTTGTTTTCAGTCAATCTTACATTGGCAGCTACTCGTGTCACATGCATGCACAAAAAACAGGTGCAACATTAAAAGGCTGTACAGAACAGGTGCTGATCTGACACATGCTTAAGAGGCTAGCCTCCACCAGGCCTTCCAATTAAAGGAGTTAGAGATGGTCAAATTTGGCAAAAAATAGGTTTCTTTTGGTGGCTGCAAGACAGTATCAAATAGGCCAGACAGTATCCATCCATTTGGCTAGTGTAAAAAAAAAACAATGCAAGTACAGAAAAAGCACTAAAAACATCTAAAATCATGTCAAAAATAAGCCGAAGCTTAAACCTCTGCTTATTGGAGAATAAAGGGGAATAATTGGCCAGTAGAGTTAATCTGCAGTATGGGTAACGTTTCCTAATTGTTTGGACTCCCAAACTCCCCTGGCAAATTATTCTCCTTATGTACATGTAAGAAAATAATAATTATATTCTTCAGCCAGTTTAAGTCTGGTGGAGACTATTGAGAACAGAGTTGACATTACATTGCTCACAGGACAGCCATCGATGTGTAATTGTGCTTCAAACGATTACACGTCAATACTTGTTATGTTTTAAACTATGTTTGCCAAGCTTTTAGTAATACTACATTTTGTAGTTGTCTAAGAGCCTTTCCTGATCCTTGTATTAAGCATTAACTGCAATATTGTGTTAGAAGAAAGTATGATATAAGTGTATAATGAATAATTTCCACATTGTACTATCTTTCATCCTTTCAACAAGTTGTAAGTTTACACTACACAATACATTCACACTTATACATGTACTAAAACACTTCCGCTATTAATATTAATAATTATTACACACTACCAGACATTATCAAATTGCATATATTTTCACCAGTATTTTACTAGTAATACCAAACAGTCAGGCTAACGTTCACTTTTGATACTTACGTACATCCAAGTATACACTACAGTAACACATTCACACTTACAGAGTGTATTATACAATCACTAAGATCACAAATTACACTAGACATGTACTTATTAATAAATGTAACATATTGAACAATTCACACTTAAATGCATTTACAATTTTGTAAACTACATTTCAGCTCACCCACATACATACATGTATGTACACGTGCCTGCACACGCCCACTTACCAGGTCTCCATATACACTTTGCACTGGGAGGATGTCCACACCACAGCCCTTCATGCCACTTGCCGAACAGATGATGCACTTCCTTCCCATCCTTATCTAACACTGAACCCAGCACGTCATGGCAGCGGGTACTCCAGTAACTCGCCTGCAGGAAACACGGGCAATCTTAACTTTCTAAAGCCATCTAAGTATGTACTAGTATACATATGCGTGTACATGTACGTCAGAGTAGGGATTTTGATCTGATTCTACCAGTAGAGATCCCAATCAGAGTCTCTATTAAACAGAAACTGTGATCAGAGTCTCTGCCGGTAGACAAGTCTATCAACCTGCAATTCATGTTCACGATATCATACATGTACAGTATTAAAAGATATTGTATATGCAAGCACTGATAGTATGTGATTGAATTGAATGTTTCACTTTTAGTTTTTTTGTTGGGCAATGTTAAGTTATAGCAACAGACTCCATCCTCAAATGTCACTCAGTATATGATGATATAACTCAGTAAGCAATAGAGAATAAGCCAAATGGCTACTTCAGTCTAAATTATCTAAAGAGGGAGCACTGCACTTTCTTTAGAGTCCTATATTACAAGCCTATTATCCTAAAACTAATTATAAGCTACATATAGTGTTGGTAGCCAAATGGCTACTTCAGTCTAATGATCTAAAAAAAAAGGACCACTACACTTTCTTTGGAGTCCTATATTTCAAGCCTGTCATCCTAAGCTATACATAATGTACATGTAAATTTTAATATAGATGAGAGTGGGACAAGTGAAATGTCTGACTGGGACTTACAGGCAGTTTAACGCCCCGCCCTGACTGTGGGTCATCAGAGAAAAAGCGATCGACAATGGCGGATTTGAGCGGTTGGAAAGTCTCCGCCCACCACGTGATGGTAGAGATGTACTGTGGTGGTGGTGGTGTCGTGTGCAGGGAACGAGAGAAGGAAAGAAGACAGAAGAGACAACAGAAGGGAAACATGGAGACAACATGAAATAAGAGGAGGGATGGTGCAAAGGATAGATGACAGGCAAACAGAAATAAGAGAAGATATGTTGAACACATTATGCAGTGATCATGATAACATACATGTATGAACAACAATATGAGTGACAGATATAGGGTGAATGTGACATGATTCTTACACAAATGAATATGCTGTATCAGCTGAAGTGTATATTCTATCCAGTTTGAAATTTTTTCTGCCATCTCAATTTAGTTTGACGTAACATTGGACAGTGCACAGTGGACCAGTCATAACTTCCCTGATGAAGATGACATCAGCATCAAAACTGTCATCAAAACATTGACACTGCAAGTGGTTGTGAATAAAGAACTTTTGTTTTTTGTTTGTTTGTTTGTTTGTTTATCTTCTTCTGTTGTCTGCTGACCTTGTGAAACATGAGTCTACAGGTGATGTCCTTGTTCTTGATGACCTTCTCCCCGTAGTGGTCCATCCAGCGCTGACCGGTCATGATGTTGTGGATACAGGACGTCACCTTACTCCAGCTGTAGTGGTCGTTGTACCTGCAGAGGAAGAGAAGGACATACAGGTGGTCATTCAACAAGCAATCACTAGAATGAGAGTACATGTACATGTATAATGTACCTGGTTTGTTTTGCATAACCTGTAAACCGCCTAGGCCTAACACGCCAGTTTTGTACAGAAGGTATACAAGCTGTGTAAGACCAACTGTAAGATTTGAACCACTCACACCAGGAAGGACCCCTACTCTTTGGGAGTGTTGTGGGATCTTTACACCAAAAGACACCTAGCCTTTCCACATCTAACTTTAAACATTATGTTTACAGTTGTCTGGTGATTACCCCAACTGCACTGTGAGTTTGACTCTATGATAGTTATAGTTGGTTGATAACTCTGGTACGTGAAGACATGACTATTTCTTCTTCTTTTCTGAGCTAGTTTTAGATGCAGATACAATGTACATAGTATTTGGTATGTCCACCAGTACTCACTTTGGTATGGAAACATTTACAGTTCCTATTGGTATAATCTCCATGGACTTTCCCCAGAACTTGGTTTTCAGTCTTGCATCTGCAGGAAAAAAAATATAACCATTTAGCATATGTTGCTTCCCGACATAAAATATTAAACAAAGATTGTCCCCTATAAGAACTATGTATCTACTATGAGAACCACATATGACGTAAAAATCTGAAGATAAGTAAAATTAGCCCCTACCTTGCCAGAAGACCCATTTCTCCCCTTTACAGTGGCAGGCTGAGATGGGAGGGTGGTGACTAACCTGCAAGTTATGTAAACATACAAATGTACAACATGCCATAATATTGTCACATGCACAGTAAAATCTTATCCTTCTACCTGCTATGTGCCTATTTTGTCATCTGCTTTTGGCACTAAGTTTGTACTGGTCACATTGTCAAGCAGTAGGGAAAAAGGCTTATAACATATATAATCTTGTGTCTTGAACTGTTAGCTATAGCCAACTTTCATAACTTCAAAGCATACATACAAGAGACTGACCAAACAATGAGACAATTCTAACTCTCCTATATACATGGAAGACGTCAGGACCTACAAAACCAAACATGTATCCAATACAGTTTTTCTGTAAAAAATCCATTATGAAACCAAACCCACACACCTGTTCAGCTATGAAGCTGAAGCCCTTATCTTCCCTCACACACTCGTATGTCTCCCCCAGTAGTGGGTTGAAGGGTTTCTGTCCTGCCCTGTAGTATGTAGAACTGTAGCCTGACACAGCAAACGCTGCTATCAGGGCCTGGGGATAAACAGACAAACAAATAAACCCACAAATGAAACCTCTGTGTTATGGGTAGTGCTGGAAAAAACAGAGAGAAATGTACAAACTTTTGCTGAAGCCAATACTAAATTTTGTACTATGGCTGAGACAGATTTTACATGTATAACATTCATTTCAAAATATACTTTACATCTGACAATTAAATCTAGCAGATGACAGGGCTCAAAATACTGCGCATGTGCACCTTAGTGCACCCAAAATTGAAGCTGTGCACCCAATTTTTTCTGTGGGTGGACTGGTGCACCCAAATATTTTTGTAGGTATTTTTGCATTTTGTACATATCGAATGTATAATAGTGTACAGGATATTCTTGGCATCTAATTATAGGTGTCAGAAAAACAATAAAATCTTTCTTGTAAGTTGTAGTACTTGTTTAAGATTTTTTTGTGCACCCAATTTTTTAGGTTGGGTGCACAGGGCACCCATTCCAAAAAATGAATGAATTTTGAGCCCTGGATGAAAACAGAGGACTAGGAAAAAAACCTACATGTAACTGAGTGTATTCTCCTGTGCTCATTGAGACTATGCATACCAATCGGTAAAGACTACACCCTATGTTTTCATTTTCATATTTTTTTAAATTCTGATCTGAGAACTAACAGATGCTGTGGCCTCGAGTCCAAAATCAAGCCCCTCAGCATTTCTATCTCAGTCTTTGTTTTTGTGCAGATGCAAATCAGAGTCTGAATACCGTTAACAGCCTCTGCACACCACTGTGTTAAGTAATAATCAATATGCCTTCCCTACACAGAGTGAGAATCAATGGCATCACAGATGTTAGTCCACCAGATAATCCATGTTATTATAGACCCAGGTTCATCAGCCTGCAGGTCACTGGAGCGTAACACGTCGGCAGAACATACTGTGCCTGACTGAAATCTGTAATGTCTTGTGTATAGCACTTAGGCAGAACGCCTCAAATATGGTTGTATTTGCGCATATGACGTTAACATCCCATCTGTAGATTCCAAATGTATTGTTGGAAAAGATATCGTGTGCAACAGGCAAAATTCTGGTGCAACGTTGACGAAACATTCAACGAAAACTGAAAAATCAGGGTTTCGCGCCTGCACAGTACATTTTGCCAACATAGTGTGGCTCTTTCTACACAGCCTTTAACAGTACTCATAACATTTTTTCCATACCTGGATGCCATTTCTATACCTAACAGCTTTATGTTGAAGTTCATAAACGTTTTGTTTCTGTTCTCCATACTGACCATTCGCTCGTAAGGATTGTCTGTCTCAGCAGCCTTGTCCAGTAGTTCTGAATACTCCAGCTCCTCTGCCAGCCGCTGTAATGTGTTCAGGGGTTCATTCATCGTCACTGGCATACACACCTGGAAATAACATGTCAGGACATGGTTCAGATTTGAATCCACCTTTTAACAAATAGTATATATGTGTATATACAAGTATATTTTACTGATCCTTTGGCAATTACCAGTTAAGACAATAATATATTCAGGATTTTAGACATGGTCATCAGGAAAAAATGGATATGTTTTGGCTTAAATAGAACAACAAAGATTATCCTTGCTTTGCTGAAAGCTCTATTTGATTGACTCTATACCCCTTATCAACCAGAGTTTGGTCTAGTCTTGTCACACATTTGGTCTTGAAAACCTAGAATAACTTTCAACAGATAAAGCACAGTGATACAACAACAGTTAAACATTTATGATAGTAAATATTGGTTTCTTACAACAAAAGAGTGCAATTTTGTACTAGTTACACAGTAAAGTAACCTATCAAATACACCTTATCAATAGAAAGCACATGTATACATCACAACCATGAATTCAGCACCAAGGACAAAACATACTGGGTACTACACAGCAGTAAGAATGCTATTATTAAAACATAGAACTCTTTGAAGAGGTTCTACATGTACATATAAGTCTTCAAAGATAACTCCTTAGACATTACTAGTACCACTTCCTTGGACAGAGGTTCTACATCTATGTTTTAAAAGATAGCTCTTAAGACATCCCCCCACCTTGGACAGATCCTTGCCGATGTTCTTCCTCATGATGCTCCAGATACTGAGGTCACCGACCTCTGGTTTAGGGCAGGGCAGCTGGGCACGGTGTCCCGTCTGTCCCATACTGGGGTCTTCTGGGAAAAACAAACAAACAAATAAACAAATAAATAAAAACAATGGTTAAATACTGTTGCTGTAAGATATATAGTACACATGTCATCAATGCAAAAACATAGTGGTAAAGTTTTTAGCTTACACAAAAAAAGAAACTCACCATAAATTTCTGGTTGGCAAAGGTTGGTGAGATTGACCAAGAATTTATGGAGTTTCTTTTTTTGCGTTGGAAGTTCAACTAAGCTTAAAGTTCACAACTATGGATTCTACCAACACAGATGAGCTTTCATTCAAATGAAAATACATTGCACATGTACAATGTACATGTACAATGTACAATTGTTACAGGCCAATTCAGAATGGTTGGGCTTACATGTAATTAGTCCTCAAAATAACCTAGAATGAAGAACTTAGTTAGTAATAATAAGTAACGAAATTAAACATGTGTGCAATGAGTAATCATCAATTATTGTTGAACTTATTAACTAACTAATAAAACAAAACTATTAACTGCTAACAAATTTGAGGAAAACCGTGAGTTGCCAGTGTGTGAAACCCAGCTTTAGTTACAACCAGCCTACATTACACAATCATGCACCAACCTATTAAGAATGATTATTGACCGTATTGCCCGGAGGATCTAACACAGGAGACTAAAAACCTGGGGTCTCTGCCACTACAACAGCCTCATGTCTGCCTGTGGGGAGAATTACAGCACGTCAATCTTTACTGATGACGAAATCTGTTTGTTTGTAGTAAAGTTATGAAAAATGGTTTGTAGTTTTTTCAAGATTAAATTTTGAATATCTGTTAGAGTTACCCACTAGACTGTCTTATTCTGTATTATCAACATAATACTATTAATACTATTATTATTAATAATTAGTTTTGTATTCACACTGGTTAATATTCTGACATCAATACTGGACAGTGAGTTTGTGGTAAAATTTTGGATAATTATGCAGTTTTTGCAAGATTTGAATACCTGTTAGGGTTAGTCAGTAGACTGTGCAGCTATTCTAATATTATACAATGTAATACTAATATTTGGTTTTCAATTTTGCTGCTAAATATTCTGACCCTAATAGTGGATAATGAATAAGCATCATTACAAAACACACCATCCGGAACAGTCTAAATCTTTTAATCTATTACCTATTGATTGAGGAAAGAAAAGAGCTATAGGGAGTTTCAGGAGTTTTTATGTTGCTCTGTAAACATAAACAGTCTTGAATGGAGAAAAAAATGCAAAATGACTATTATTATAACAGATAAAACTAAATTCTTTACATCACCCAGATCTGTCTAAATCTTGATATTTGTTGATTACGGAAAGAAAAGAGACATAGGGAGTTTCTATGTTGCTCTGTGAATGAATAAAAAGAGTAAAAATGACTATAAAAGATAAGACTAAATTCTGTGCAGCACATATCAGTAATGATACCAAAATTGAACCATTATTTAGATTTGCTCTACTTAATAGCCTCCGGTCGCCCTGTCTATTCAAACTGCAGTCTCATCACCAACAAGGTCCCAGACTCAATACCCATGATTAAACTGGAATCTACTTTACGTTCCTCCATAATTGTGTTTCCATCGATTGCCGGTAACGATGCTATCTGGACAAATGTCAAAATACCAGCCTTTTAGGTAAGGACTGTATAATTTTGTTTCATTAATCTAGATCTCTTGTGGGTTTTCAAGAACACTTTCAGAGGCAGTGAAGAAGAGATATGTGTAAAGGAATTTGCAGACCCCAACAAAATCTTGGAACCATTTCTTGGACTTGAACCATACATACATTGGGTATATATGATTCACAACAAATTTTGTTTGTTTGTTTGTTTGTTTGTTTCCTCACTTTCAGATCGGTGGTGGGTTTTTAAGAATACTGTAACAGTTCTGTTTCCTTACTTTGAGATCTGTTGTAGGTTTTAAGAACACTATCTACATGGAGGACAGTGAAGAAGACGTAATTAAAAGGAATTTGCATGACCTACAATGTAGAAACACTGGAAAAAATTTCAGGATTCTGAATCAAATATCCCACAAATATGCCTAGCCTAAATACATAGCAGCATGCTCTTATTACTTAAATGTGCCAGAGATATATACTTGTAGAGCTATGCAAGACCAAATACGAAGATACTGATAGAATTCCACAACATGTTACATTGCATTGCAATCTTACAGATTAAAATATCCTAGAAATATAACAACCCAAATACATGCTCTTATTATTCAGATATACCCTCAGTATTCATAATCAGGGACAGTATTTACGAAACAAAACAGGTCATACCTTGCGGGTATTCCATATCCTGATCCATCCTCATATGCACCTCTAATAATGAGTCATAAGCAGCAACACTACAGGTATGTGTACATGTAGAAGCAAACATGCAAAATTGCAGGTCCATTGGCTGTTCCAGATTGAATGAGAGCTTAAGCTGAGGGACAGGTGTGCCGAAACTGGGGTAAAATATGGGAGGCTATTAATGGGGGAGGCTTAAAACATGCAGAGGTCAGTGGCCTTTGCAAGTGGAACTAAAAATATGGAACAAATACTTTTAAATGATCAGTAAAGGCTATAAATTTGTTACACTACGTCTAATACTATCAAATTGTTATAATTCTTATTCATTTTATTCATTATTTATCTATCACGATTATTCCTGTTTCCCTTAGCTAGGATGACTCAACTCAGTATCCAGTCACTGGTAGATGTTGCCTAAAATCAATATACATTTGTTATAAAATACACTCAAGAGGCATTGGTGAAAACCCCACAGGAGCCCCACTGCATGCAGCATTTAAGATCCCATTTATTCCAACCTGACCTCAATCTAAGTTTGGACACCTGTCCCCGTGATTGGCTACGCTTGAGATAGGACCATACCATTCTTCCACAGGGGTGTACGTGTACACATACACATTCAATCACACAAATACGATGGCTCACAAATGCAGCATATTCCCTTGAACTTATTGATCTAAGCCTACATCTATGCCCTCTATCTCACAGAGGGACCTTCCCTACAAAATTGCCACCATTATTCTGGCAGGCTTTCTTGATAGGAATTCTTTATTACCACAACTATAGTGCAAATCCATCAAAGGGGTGTCCTTCAAACACAATCACACAAATATAATGCCTTACCCTCCACAATACAGCATATTCCCTTGAACTTATCGATCTAAACCTAATATGTATGGCCTTCCCGCTATGAAAATAAGAGAGAAAGGGTCCTTGCCTAGTGAATTGCTAGAATTATTCTGCCAGGCTTTCTGTATAGGAATTCTTTATTACCACAACTGTAGTAGGAATCCATCAAAGGGGTGTGCATGTACACAATCTCACAAATATATTGCCTTATTCACCACAATACAGCATATTCCCTTGAACTTATTGTTCTAAAGCCTATATGTATATGATGTATGCCCTTCCCACTATGAAAATAAGAGAGAAAGGGTCCTTGTCTACTGAATCACCAGAATTATACTGGCAGGCTTTCTGGATTACCAGAACTGTAGTGCAAATCCATCAAAAGGGTGTCCATCAAACACAATACAGCATATTCCCTTGAACTTATCGATCTAAAGCCTATAAGTATGCCCTTCCCACTATGAAAATAAAAGAGAAAGGGTCCTACAAAATTGCCAGAATTATTCTGCCAGGGTTCTATAGGAATTCTTTATTACCAGAACTGTTATAGGAGTCCATCAAGAGAAGAATTGGGTTATATGCCCAAAGGGAGAACATTGTTATTCCGGTAACATCATACAGGATTATTTTATATCCCCACCAAACGGCCCTCCTGATTGCGCCAATCTTGTACCCACTGTACAATGGCATGTACTGTTCAATATTGATTTTAGGGGTGGCTTTCTCTGATGATTGAAAATCATACAGAGGAGCGAAAATCAAATTTACCTGTAAGTGATGTATTGGTAATACAAAATAAACCAAGCAATGGTATAAATTCTCAGTGAGAAGGGTCTGATGTTTCAGATAGCCTTCACTATTCTTATATATTAGTGACGGAGAGTAAGTATGTACCTACAAATGTACATGTATACATGTACCTAATAGGTTGTTCTGCAACAGAATGTTATTTGCTGCCTTTTTTAAAAGTGTCATATAACGTAATGACCAGTCTGTATTTTACAATGAATATACATGATGGGCCTACATTTGAAGGTGACTTATTCATCTAATAAAGGTAATTTGTAATGTCATCGGCATTAATTATCATTGTTGTGTATTATTGCCCATTTATCAAAAGGAAGAATAATTACATGTTTATGATAATGATCTAAATGCATTGCTACACATTACAACCTCCTGATTTCATTATCCTACATTCATTACTATCAAACTCTCAAATTGCACATTTCTACATCAATACATGAGAGTATGCTGTAAGCCAAGGGTTACTCATAGGACAAGACATAACAGACAAAAGCTTTTAAATTATCTGTTTATCATATATCGGTATAGTTTGAAATAAAAAGTAGTAAGCATTACCCATGGCTGTAGTGGTAGAGTCGTCAGTTGCCATCGTCTCTTCTGATTCGCCGCTGACAAGAGACTCATCTTCTGACTCCTATGAAAACATCAGAATAAGACGTTCTTTTCAACATCATTATATAATTGTCTTTCAGATTTCTTCTTCCACAAGACACAAGTGACAAGACACAAGTGACAAGACTTTTAATAATTTCTATTTGGGACTATGATAGCTCAGTATTGTATAACAAATTTTATATCATATATAGAAACACTTTACATTTGGAACCGCATATTTCCCTATGATGTAACAATGCCTAGTATGTATGTCACAATTGCACTACGTTCAGAAATGCATTGTTAACAGTAAAAACTAGCGTAAGTGCACTGTGAACTATGTAACACCTTTAGTGCACTACATGTATGCACCAAGTAACATCTAGCGTCAGTGCACAGTAAACCAGTCAGAATTGTCCTGATGAAGATGACAGACGGTCATCGAAACGTCGGCTTGTTAAATATAAATGGTTGTGATCAAAGAACTTTGCTATTCAAAAGCACATCCCCTTCAGACATTTACAATGTATGCCCTTCGCCATGCCATAACTTCAAAGGATTATCGCATTTGAGATAATTCTTGACCACATGAATTCGAAGCACAATAATGTATTATTTGCTCAATCATATATAGGCCAGTACTGAAGTTAAGCATTGCCAACATCTAGTAGGAAATTGAAAACCTTACAGTTCAGTCTCAGGGTTGACAGCTTAAAGAAGGTCATCTTTCATGTCAATCCTTTCACAATTTGTGGTAAATCTCAGAGTTTTCAAATAAACAAAAGAAAAGTTTTGCTCTCACCCCATCTGAGCTTGAGCTGGAGATGAGGAACTCTTCTGCATCAAAGAACTCGGAGACAGACTCTGTTGTGGAGAGGCTGAGGTGGTCATCTCCCGAGAACTGCCTCTGAAGGAGGGGGGGTTTCTGAGGACAGACATGATCAAGGGTTAAAATTACAGCAAGTTTGAATTATAACAAACAACAGCAAATGTGTATGAACAAATGTAGCTCCAGTTTCCTTTGCACGAGGTATTAAAAGACATTGTTGAAAGCTATGTAGTGATGATGCCCCTACTGCACTTGGTGGCAGTGAGTTCCACTCTATGATAGTGAGCACCTTAACACCTCAATTCTTGCGTCAAAAACAGTTACTCAAATGGTTTTGGAATTACTGGAAACAGTCAGATGTTTCAGGTAGCATCCACTACCTTTCATCAGTGATACTAGATACTGCAGGAGAAATGCAGTTTTAATTCTTGGTTGATAACTCTCACTGGCGATTGCAGGCAACACTATTCCTTGACTGTTCTTTTCTGAGCTAGTTTTAGATACTTCGTAGATCACACAGGAAATGCTCCTATTCCTGACCTGATCCAGTGTTCCTCCTGGAGTCTGTACCGTAGACAGGTCTGCTTCTCGAGCAATCCTGTTTAACCGAGCTCGCAAATCTGCATTCTGAGCCTGGGCCTGAAAGTACAACAACACTGACTACATTACTTTAAAAACACAAAAAGCTACAGCATCAGGCATAAAAAACTTAAGTCTAAGAGAGATGAAGTTAAAGTTTTAGCAGCATGCAGTATTGACAAACATCTAGACAGTGACATGAAGAAAATTATCAAAAATTAAAATAATCTTTTTGTGTTTTGTTGTCTAATATATCATAGTTTCATACATATCATTCTCTGACTGCCTAGCCAGTTTGGAAATTGTGACCTCAGCATGAACTATGACCTGTACCCTATGACCTGACCTGTGCCAGAGCTGTGCCCAGCCTGTCTGCATGTCCACCGTGACCAGCAGGACTCAGGACCTGCTGCCCCATGACCTCTACCCTTCTACCCTATGACCTGTACCCTATGACCTGACCTGTGCCAGAGCTGTGCCCAGCCTGTCCACATGTCCACCATGACCAGCAGGACTCAGGACCTGCTGCCCCATGACCTGTACCCTATGACCTGTGCCCTATGACCTGACCTGTGCCAGCGCTGTACCCAGCCTGTCCGCATGTCCACCGTGACCAGCAGGACTCAGGACCTGCTGTCCCATGGCATCCTGGAGCTTGTCTCTCTCTGACCTCAGGGTCAGGGTCAACACCTTCAACTGGCTGTACACTGCAAGAAAAGAATAATGACACTCTTAAGTAGTGTTTACTTCCAACCTGTAACTTAAAACAGTTACTATTCTTTAAGGACTTAGTTATCAACTTTAACTGGCTGTAGGCTGCAATACAGGAAAAAATGACTTCAGAGCTGGAACTTTAGAACATAAAACTATTCCTTAGTGGTACAGTCAACACCTATAACTGACTGTAGACTGCAAGAAGAAAAATGACATTACCTGGATCTTTATAACCAAAAACTAACACTTTTTTTCACAGTGCAATTTTTCTTTTTTGTACTGCACTGTCCACAGTCACTGTAACAGTTACAACCACCAATAACTACAGTTTAATTGTATTAAGCACACAAACCAAACTTTAGTTTAAGAAATGAAATACTTTTGCAGCACTGCATGCAGTATTCACAAACAGTACCATCAACAAGAAAAAAAAATCATTTGTTTTGTTTTTCTAAAACCTAAGATTGTGTTCCCATTTTGGGTCCTTCAAGGTGCAATGCAATGGTGACATCTAAGCCATTATTTCTCTAATCTGGAGAATACAATAATCAAGTTTATCCCGCTCACCTTCCTTTGCATTGTTGACAAACTCCTGTCTGAGTCTCATCTCCTCTGACCTCTGCTGACTGGTAGGCGAGGTGGGCGTCGTCTCTGCAACGTAAACTTTCTTTGCTACAGGGAAAAACAGCAACTCACTAAGTAATAGACATGCATGCAGGCAACCACAGTCAACGAGGGATTCTTGGTGTTAGTAGCTATCCTCAATATTCTTTGCTACAGGGAAAACAGCGACTGACTATTAGTAAGACATGGAGCATGCAAACAACCACAAGGAACAGGGGGATTCTTGGTGTTAGTTTGAGCTATCTTAAATAGTACTGGTAAGTGCTTTTGACTTTTCTAACTTCAGTACTTTTTTCTCTGTTGCTCTATGATGACCAGCTCACTGCTGCCCACCTCTATGTTACTGTTGTTAGTGATCCCTGAAGCAGTATAATCAAATATTAGAGACTACCATATGAACTACAAACCGCATCTGAACTGCAAACGAATAGAGAATCTGTAGCTAAACGGCTACTTCATTATGCAAAAGGTTAAGTTGATGTAATATTCATGCAGGGGTGTTAATGTTCATTGCATGTTTGCATGGATAAAAGAAAGCAAACCAAACAGACCCAGGCTTTGCAGACAATACCTTACAAAACCACACCATCAAAACAAACTAACTTGCAGTACTACCTCTGTCTGAAAGGTGGCACTACTACACAGTCTAATCATTAATCTAGACTCAACATTCAGCACTAATAGGGGGGAAAACTTGTAACCTTGTAACCAAACAAACTTCACAGAAGGTTCTTACCATTCTCAAGTTTTCCGTTAAGTTCTGCATTCAGGTGGAAAAAGAGGTAGACTTTTCGTGATTTTAGGGCAACATTACAAGAATGATTGTAACGTGGAACATTACAAATTAATCTATCTTATAAAGGCTTTGAAGGAGAAACTTCAGAGATGCCTGCCTCTTACACTTCGAGTTTAACCGAAGAAAAAGGAGTTACCCTCTGAGTGAAAACCTTCTTTATTTTGCACAAGATATGGCTCAAGAAGTTGCCCTCATCCAATGCAATTTTTGGGTGGTAAAACATGGTCTGCTCTGTTAGTTCTTACTCAAACACACTCATACATGTATACATGGTGACAGGAGTCTAAATCCCTCCTGCTATAAAACTGCAACATGATGTAACCCAACACTAATTACCAAGGTAACAGATGTCTGGCTCAGGTCATTGACCTTATTTGTTTGGAGAAGAAGAAGAAATAACAGAGCAAAAATAATATGTTTTCCCTCTGCAAACTAAGGTAAACATAAAAGAAGAAGTTACCCTGAATGAACAACATTTTGCACCATTTTGGCTCATGAAATATTTTCCCCACACCGACACAGCCAGCCTACCTGAGGAGATGTTGGGGGTGGACATGTGGTGAGGCTGCTTCTCTACTGCAAGTGTCGAGGGAGGCGGCAACTAACAAAAAAAAGAGTACATGTACATCCATCATCCACAACTAGAGACAATTTCATGTCGAACTGAATTGATTTTTGTTCTAATCTTAAGGTATCAATCAACAGTTGTACTAAAGACCATAAAGACTTGCATCAGTATCATACACAGACAATGATTTTCGCATTGATTTTTGTTTCGAGATCTTTGAAAACATGATATCAAATCTGTTACTATAGCTCCTGTGCTGTCCTAGTTACTATAAATGTCTTTGTTGTTTCATACACATGTATGACATTATCAAATTTCACTGTTACCATCGCCCCTGTGCTGTTCCTGTTACTACTGGCGCTCGCTGTGCTGGAAGTACTGCTGCCTCCGTGACTCATGGACTTCTTGTGTTTGGACTTGCGGAATGACAGACGCCAACTCTTCTTCTTGGAGGCCAGATCCGGAACCTGTAAATGTTGGGAGTCAATTTGTATATGCTTCAGCACAAAATGCAATACATTGGACTTGCCAGATTGAAACACTTTGAAATACACCTTCCACACACAAAGTACTTATAAAAGTATTCAAGAGATCTGCATTCTTACCGAGAGATCTAAGTACTTGTACTGGTCGTCCAGGGAAGACTGGAGGCGCTGTAACTCCTGTAGAATACTGTTCAACTGGTAAACCTTGGTCTGCACAGAGGACAGTTCTGAAAAAAAAACACAGACACAAATGTGAACATTACATGTGTTGTAAGTCTACTCTGAGTTTCTATACAGAAGACAGACATAGAATTTAATTGATACATGATTGAAGAAGTGTTGTCCCCACTTTGTAGCATCATATACAAAAGCACTGATGTCATTATCCTAGCTTGATATGCCAATATCCACAGCTCACTCTTAGTAATTTACTCATCCATCCATCCATCTAGCCACATACTATACATGTACCAATAGAAGGTTTTTGCTACAAAGCATTTTGCAATTCACTGGCCTTCATTGTATCTAACTCACAACAAAGAAACAAAAACAAACAAACACACCTTTATTGCACTGTTCCATGGCCTCAGACTCCATGAGCCAGGCCGCCACCCTTCCCTGGCCGAGCGCACTGCTGCTGCGAGACATCGTCCTGGGCATGCTCAGTCGCCGGTTCTGAGGGAAAAGAACAGCTAAAATTAACTACATGTACATTATTGTATGATTGCATTTTTTAGTCAGTACTAAACAGCTACTAGTAGCCTCTACCAGGCTTTGGAAGCAGCTGGAAAGAGCAGAAATTGTGACAAGCTGTACTCCTTTCACGGACAGACTCCCTGGCGTGTTATCTGTCTATTTGGCAAATTTCTACTCTTTCCAGCTGCTTCAGAAACCTGGTAGAGGCTATAAAATAGCTACTGGTGAACAAGACATTACCACAATACAAAGCCTCAAACACATAAATTGTTAAACTTTTCTTTCAAACCTCTGTTATGAAAAAATCACTGCAACTACCTGAAACTACATTGTTATCAACAAAAGAAATTTCCCCATAGTACTGTTACTCGCTGCACCATAATACAAGAAGCTTACCCTGTACCAGGTAAAAGCAGAATGCACAAGACGTTTACAGATATGTGGATGCAAACTAATGAAATTTTTTCTAAAAAAAGTTTGAATTTTGAAGCAATATAATTGTACTCATCTTTTCTTCTCTTATTATCATGTGCTATTCTATAGAAATACATGTAAAGACTTTCTGTGCTAGTGTGGAAAGCTGTACCCACCCTTATAAGTGGAGGAGTCTCAGGAGATAGCGGTGTGGAGAAGACATCGCTGTTGTATTTCGAATCAGACCCTCCGGAAGCGATCTCATTCTGCCGCCACAGACGGTGTTCCCGCAGTTTGGACACCCAGATGTTAAACAGGTCATGTGACTTCAGCTGCCAATCAAGCGACGGGATTCAACAATTTAATAACCCAAACATTATAATCTTCTGTCTCAAAAAAAAAAAAGTCAAACCTTCAGGCAAGATATTCCAATAGAAGATTATTAATACCTGAAGCTACTGAAACTGGAATATTAAAGTCAAAAGGGAACTGTCTGATTTTAGGATTGTGCACTTCAAAACATTTCAACAAGATTATCTTTTGTAGTAATCTATGTTTGTTCTCTGTGATTCTCGTAATAATCTATTCTGTTGTCCTTTTTTTGTGTACATGTAGTGCAACATGTTGTACATGTACATTGTAAGTTCTTTCAACTTGAGTGAGTCCCAACACTGCCTTTTTCTTTGTGTTCTGTTCGTCAGGGTTGAGTATTGACAGAAACTCCAATCAGGATCTTTGCAGTGATTCTACCTGGTCAAAGTCTCTACCATGACAATATATTGTGTGTTTCATCAGTAAAAGGATTTAAATTTAACAAAATACCCATTGCTTTGACTCAAGATGTTTACAGAATACATGTAGATAGTTACAAACTTATGACATTTTGTCTGAAAAAGTTTGAATTCTTCAAAGCAAAAGATTATACATGTATAACTCATTGAACACACACAGAGAAGACTTTCTATACTAGTGTGAAAACCTGTTAAACAGTTCATGTGCCACATTACCCCCTCCTGTACCTTTAGATGGTAGATGCTGTCCTCTGTGTCCAGGTCTATCCTTCGTGCATCCTTCATGATGGACATCACTGACAGACCAACATCTATACTGCCATGGAGCTTCCCTCTCTGAACCTAAACAGGTCCCAACGACATGAGGCAAATCAGTTTACAGTCTATGTTTTTACTAATACAGAATATTATGATACAAGTTTTTTGTCATAGTTGTGAGATCTGGGGTACTTTGGAAGACAATAAAATGATGGTTCATCAATAAAGACTGAGATATTTTGAAAGACTCACCGACTGAAGTCTCTTGGCATATTTCAGGAACCCTTTCTCCAGGACAAAGAATCTCTGCAAAGGAAAGACAGAAATTAAATCAAAAGATGAAGATCTAGTACAACAACATCTCACCAATATTTCAATGTATAAAAAGCAAGTCATTATGAAGCAAGTTAAAACTGTAATTTCCAACACAAGGCAATTCTGATACCAGTACATGTAGGTCCAATTTCTTGTGTTGGCGATTGAAGTTTAAACTTGCTTCTGAATATATAAAAAAACAACGCACAAAACATTGATTTCTCCCCTACACAATATTCTAGCCAGCATCCATCTTTCTGTCATTTGATGGAATTTAGTTGCTCGTGATGGACACAAATTTTGCCCAGCCCGTCATCTTTTAATGCAACAATCAGCATGTAAAGATATGTAAAGACTTTAAATTAGTGATGTTATTTTTAGTTAAAACTAAGCTTAGTCTACCAACAAAACTTGCCCCTCAAAATGCAGAAGATAGCATTTCAAAGGGTTAAGTATTAAAAAGTTTCTCCTCCACCTTGTGCCATCCCTTGAGTGGCCATTTCCTCTTCTTCAGCATAAAGCCCTCGTACTTGGTGGGAGTGGACCTCTCCACGGTGGTGCCAGTCTTCAGTCCCTCCACAATCTCCCACTCCCCCTTCTCCAGGTCTGGGCTCAGTTCCTTCTCCTTCTTAGGAGACGGGGTTTCTTTAGAGGAGCCCGAAGTTGCTGTAGAGGGGACAGGTACAAATACTCAATTACCAATCAATTAATCAATCATTCAAGCACCCATCCAAACCTTATTGCACTACAATACAATGTATGTTGCAAGAGCTACTGAGTATACACCTATAGAATGGAGGAGACCCAGAGAGCAGCCCTGTATAAGAGGAAGAGACAACCTAGTGCAACATCTGGCCCCTTCATGGCCTACGGAAAAGGTAAGAGTTAATCAATCACTCACACTTTATCGCACAAAGATTGTAACGAGAACAGACACTAAACAATTATAAAACTAAAACCAATTCTATATAGAGATTCAACAACATTTATTAACAACAAGAACGATAGTTACGCTTACATAATGACTACATGTATATATTATATATACTATATGACTATATATTACTATATATTATGAAGCCAGTAACAGAACTTGGGGATCCCTCATTCCTTGACAAAGACTGGAGATGTACAGTCCAAAATTTGGATAAGCCTGATTTTTTGTGTTGGAAATTACAGTTTAAATTTTCATCATATTAACTTCTACCAACACAGATGAACTTTCAAGGTAATGTATATTGCTGGATTCCAAACCACGAATTCAAAAAGTGCCACCCCAACAAAGCATTGCGATGTTTATTCATCACAATATCATATACATCTATAACCAGAAAATCTGTTACTGTTAACCAGAAAATCATATCATGATGGTAGTACTTACACTTATCAGATGTGGACTTGAGACTGAGTCTGGCGGTCCCATCCTGTGCAGACGTCCCATCTGCTGAGGCAGCAGCACCAGAAGACTGAAAATAAGCAGGAGAGAATTCTCAGGTTACTACCAATGGTTAAGCTAATATAGGAATCAGAGATCACCTTTTGGTCTTTAAATATGGCAGAGGTAGTGAAGACCCAATCAGAACTAAGGGCAGGGATGGTAATGACCAATCAGAATCAAGGGTAGGGATAACGATTACCAATCAGCACCAAGGACGGGGATGGTGATCACCAATCAGCAACAATAATAACAATACATAGAGTGATTTTTCAGCATCAAGGACAGGGGTGGTGATCAACAATAAGCACAAAGAACATTCATGATGGTCAGACATGTACCTTGTAAAACTATGTACACTTTGCATTGAAAACATATGTGGAGGTTTTTGGAATGCTTATGAAGTATAAGCTGAAATAACATGACTTATAACTTCCGTTCATTGATGGTTTTCATGTAGAGCATTCTGTTTTGTTACAATTCCAACTGAAAATAATCAATGTTGGCTTTTAGTGATTGTTTTCAAGAATCTTCTACTAAGGCTATTGTCTGTCATCCTCAGTTTGCCTTGAAGCTGCACTTTGCATGAAGTTATTCTGTCCCAGAACACTCGAGACAAGAACACTTTTCCCCTCAAGACATCCTAACTCATTCATAACATCATTTATTCCCAGTCATTCCCAGCTGAACTCTCGCTCACTCACATTCTTTCAGTTCTCCTCAAGGTCACTGTCAGGACAAGGTCATGTACAGGAAACATTGACAAATAGGTGCTGTCTAGTGAGTAAAACACAGTTTTCTATCCTACCCTTTTGAGCTTGAATCAGTGTTCTAACCAGCATCAGTCTTTCCGTCATTTGACAGAATTTTGCTGCTCATATTAGACAAAAATTTTGCCATCTTTGGTGGACAAAAAAAGGCATGTAAAAATATGGAAAGCTTAGTCTACCATCAAAATTTGCCCCTAAAAATGCAGGAAATAGTGTTTCATGGGGTCAAGAGCATCAAACAAAGAAGAGATGATGGAAAAAATACAGGCTGGCTAGAACACTGGGTTTTGAACCATCATAACATCAATACAAATGACAGCAATAATATGAAGTACACACAAAAATGCACAAAGAGAGAGAAGACTACAGAAGTATTTTTTCTTTATTCTTTGCCACTTTATAATTACTGTAGAGTCACCATAGTTCACACAGATATGCCATCTTTATCAACAGTCTTAGGTATTAATACTTTAAAAGCTCTAAAATACAATTTACTTACAAAAACATAAACTTTGCTGAAATGAGGTCTTCTCTTTTTCTTTCCAAGATCGGTTTGCTAGACTACATTCCATCGCGTGTCTGTCTTTTCAAGCTGCCTGCAGCGTTATGCTAGAAAGTCCTCTTTTTTTTTGGTCCAAAAATGTACAAAACTAGAGACAACAAGGAAAACATTCTAGATGACACGATTGCATATTAATTACTGGTTCTCTCATCTAGTGGTCTAAATTTGGGACTATCACATTCACATTTATAATGATTAAAATATTAGGAGCAGGAATATTATATTTTATAATTTACCTTTTGTGTTTTACAAGCTATTTGACACATACAACATTTGACACATTGTTATTGCACATCTTACCCAATATAACGTTATACTGCATACTCCACTGTATACTTGCTACATTAGGAACTGGTTTTAACAGCTGAACTTTTACAATTATTTTCATGTGAACATGATGACAGTTTTTACATCAAAGAAAAGATAAATTCAGTGTTACATTTTTTTCACTGTCAACCTTCTCTCATGATTTGCCAGGACAATATGGCAATGATGTAAAAAGTATTATTTTTAAATTTGTATCTATTTTGTAACGGGCTACCAGAATTTCCTAGCAGAATATTGTTACGCATAGCATACAGGAAGAAAACTGTTGAAGAAACCCAGCAAAACTCTCAACTGAAGAGATCCAGGAGTAAATGTGGTGATAAATACAGGAGTAAGTTCTACTACACTCACATGTGCTCTGATAGTAATAATTTCACATTAAAGGCCTATAGATCTAGACAAGCATCACATGTATAATGGTATATATTTCATGGCACTTTTCTACTCTATACAGTTTTAATCTCTTTCAGCAACTTTTCTCCTAAATTTGAGCAGTCCTCTTCTCTATAATAGTTGTATTAATATAAGAGGAATCTCCAAGTCAGTATGACTGAATAGCAGTGAATTACACTCAGAAAAAATGAACAGTACACACATTTTCTTCTATATCATAATTCCTATGTACAAGCATTATAATATACACTGTCTGCAGAGTTATATAATGTTCTGATTTCTAAACTGAAACACGCTCAAAACACAGTCATGTACATGTATGTGTTATACTTAGATTTCATACCTTTTCATACGAGAGGTTTCAAAAGGCTTTCTGTTGAGCACTAGTCTAGACATGATGTCTATTTCTATCATGATATTTAATCAATATAGAGTCAGGTATGATTTGAGTTCTCAACAGTGGCTTTTACTCTTGATTTTAGAAAGATCATCGTGACAAGGGCATCTCTCAGAAACTAAGAATAGATCTTGAATTGGTGCCAGTCTTTGCTAGACACAAAAAGATCTGTACTACAGATGCTAATAATTGTATTACATGTATGCAGTTCCAATACCAATGCATAAAAGCTCAACAAAGTAACACAGTTCTTTGTAAACTAAAAACACACTGATGACAAGTTATACAGGTTGTATAGAATATAAGATAAGAAACACAAAATATATAATATTAGATGTTTCATACTTGGATAACCTTTTTCTCACACAAATGATAAAGTAGCTAATAGCAGATTGTGCAAATGAAGCTAGTTATCATGTGAACAGATGTACAGGAATAGATTCTACTGTAACAGTTACAACGTTAACATGAAGATATATCAAGTCAAATTACATATATCAAGATGTTAACAGCCAATGGAACAGAGCCAAGGTCTAGAAGCTTCTGCAACAGAGAGAAAAACACTGCAGAAAAAGACATCATAACAAGGCTCTGCCTCAAAGTCCTTGCTGCTACAATATATATTACAGTTGGGTTTTCCCCCTTTCTAATGTGCAAAGAAACATCTGAAAATCACAACAGAAACACTCTCCCACACATCATGGTAGAATCGATAATATCCATGTAACAGCTATGGGCAGCTGGTCTTCAGAGGACAGCTACAGCATTTTTCTTTTTACAGCTAAGGCCATGTTGATTTGATTATATGGTTGACATCCTCTGGGAACCCCCAAACTGATGCAAGCGTGCGAATTAAAAAAAAAGTTTGCCAAAAGATTTCATTCATTATGAAATCTACGTGGTCATAAAGGTTTAACAAATGACTTAACACACAAAGTATGGCATGGTGAATATTAATAGACACTTCATTTTCATTTCTTCACATTTTCTTCTTTTCCTGAATTGATTTCAGTATTCTATTACATTTGTATTGTTTTCCAATACTCTTTTTTGCAACATACGACATGTATTTGCTCATTTTACAGTATGGTCGAAATCTTTTTTATGAAACGGACGAAAATTCATGCGCACATGGATGTCATCCATATAATCAAATCAACATGGCCTGAAGTATTGGTGCCAGTGTCTGTCTGTCTGTGATATGTGGAGTAATACTGTAATGAAAACTGAAGAAAGCAAAGCTGTGGTATAGCCATGGCAATCACAGAGAGAACTGATGTTTCTTAATTAATTAGTTAATTAGCCAAAGGATGCCTTTTACATTCCACATCTAACAGCCAAGTTTTGTAGCCTGGGTGCCATCCGATTTGCAACGGCTACCCCGAAAAAATAGCCGTTACAAATCGGATGGCACCCAGGCTAGAGTTTTGTCCATGCAGCTAAAACTCCTTCATCAGGTGACCAACATTCTCCATTTGATTGCTTGTTTTCGAAAAGCATCCCAAACTGGTTACCTATGTAGCATCCCAACTGTCCATCTAACATCCAGCACCCAAAACCGTTTGCCTAGCAGCATCCAAATCTATCCAGCTGGCACCAGATGTCCAACACTAATCCATGTGAAAACTTGAGTTTCCTTTCTGCTTGGAGTATTGTAGTAGAGTTCTGTTCATGATGCATAATTTAATATCTAGTATTAGCAACTGCACTGTCTCAACAAATGGTTATAGCCACTGGACACAGTAACAGATACACTAACTGCAAGTGACACATGTCACATGGAGGAACCAAAGATCCTACACTAATACAATCATGTACTTCAACTAGTGCTGGTTGTAGAATGGTCAATGACACATACCGTTAATATAATATGCTTACAAACTCTCTTTTTTGAACCACACAATTTTCCTGTCTACTCACTACATTGTAGTCTAAACACCTTTGATGCTATATGTTTAATTTCTTTTGTTTATTACCGGTGATATGTTCACATACACAGTAGAAACATCTACTTAGAAAGTATCTAAATTAGTCTGAAGCACAATTTCTTCTGCTTCTTCTGGTTACATCTTCTTCTTCTTCTTCGAGCAGGGAAAGTCTCTCATCAGCTAAACATCTTATCACAACGTTAGTCCAAGATGGAGTATGTATAGCCCTTGAGATGTGTGCAGGGAACTTCTTCTTTCTTCTTCTTCTTCTTCAAATAATGGCGGCAGGACTGGTTGAATCTTTTACATGATTTGTGCTGGTTGGGGAACTCACATGTTAAACCTAGAAATATTCACAGAAAACTAACTTGAGGGTACTGTAAGTGTAACAGCTTAACACATAGAACAAATATAGTATCAGACATTCAAACATAGTAATTTTGATATTATTTCTAGTCTATAAACATGTACTAAGTGATCTTCTTCAGAGTAGATTCAGCAGTAGTTCCAGTAACTGCGGTGTGTTGACTGTTCTGTGTTGACCCCATTATGAGGTTTTTCTAAGTTTTTGATGCTCCATTTGCAGTTCCGTTGGACTGTGTGGGCCCGTTGGCTTGAGGGGAAGATTTGCCGGCTCCTGACGCATCCAGGTCTGGAGGTTCATCCTGAGGAAAAGATAGAAAACTTGTTTGAGTCTGTGAAAGTGATCTTGATCCAGTTTTAGCTCACTGAAGAGCTAATCTCCCATGCACTGGTATTGACAGAGAAGACAGACAATATAATACAGTATTTACAGATTCATTGTACATACCTGGGAAATTCCCCTAGCTATTTTCAACAAGTAGTACAATGAACAGTGAACCGTGGCTTAATGTCCCTTTCCAGTTGCATGCATGTTGGGTGAGTGACATCAGCTGGGATTTGAACTCCTAACCTCTTGGTCCAGAGGCAGGGTCACTAACCACTGGACTACACATAAATCCATACATCTGTGAATAATTTTATCATGGTGGAAACAGGCTGTAGGTTCAAAAACCAGTTGGTTTTCACATCCAACCAGTCATTGATGACTTGTAGAAAGTGACAGATGATCACCAAAACATGGCATTTGGAAACCAACTGGTTGTACTTGTTTGAGCCTTGCAATATTAGGTTATGATCTCTGATCACAAAATGGTAGTGGTTGATCTACAAAGTTTCTGAATCTTCTCTTGGCCATTGTTGTGTGCAGCTCAGAGGAAATAGACAATAAGGAACAGCTACTAATACTAAGTATTGATTGAAGTAACATTTGCAAAGCAAATGCATAATGTTAACCTTCGGACATGGTCTGCTCTGTTAATTCTTACTCAAACACATTCACATACATGTACTACTAGTATACATGGTGACAGGAGCAGAGCAGACCATGAAATTGCAACATTATGTAACCCAAAACCAGTCACCATGGTGACAGACGTCAACAAATCATGTCAATGGTCAGGTCAGAGAAGTTTGGAGAAGAAGAGGAAGAAACTGAGCAAAAACAATATGTTTTCCTTCGGTAAACATAATAATTATAACACACTAGCAAATACACACACAGAAGACAGAAGGGGTAGAGGGGGGTTGATAGTACATCACCTTGGCAGACACCACAGTACTTCAAGTACTACAAATACTTGCTAAGTACCAAATTCTAACCACACCATGTTGCTGTACATATAAGAAAACATCTTCATCACATAGGAAGTCAGTGTTGTAACCTATCATAAACCCCACATAACTGAACTAACACAAGACTAGGTCCTGAGGACAATTTCAACACATCTACAAGAAAATTAGACTATGACGTCAAAGAAGTGTCAGATTCTTCATTCACAAAGACTGTTGCTGTTCAGTCAAACATTTGGGTAAACCCAATCATCCTTTTGAGTCAGAAATTAGCTGCATAATTCTGCTTCGGGGTGAATTCCACCAACGCAGATGAACTTTCAAGCTAATATCATATGATCTATCACATAGTAGTCACCCTGAAGGTGGTATATTTCAGGCTTAGTTCCGCGAAATAAGCTTTATGAAGAGACATATGCATTATACATCACCATGTTAGATGTAGGTGCAGGGGATCAGTGAGAAAAAGTGTAGTTATAATCCTGTAATGACGTCTTTCACAAAAAAAAACCAAGCCCTGACGTCTTTCGGCGGAAAATCGTCTAATGACGTCTAGAGCGGAAAATCGGATAATGACGTCTTTGAGTGGGAAATCGAGTGAACGCGTTCTGCAGTGAAAAATTGTGCAATGACGTCTTTCAATGGAAAAATTATGGGGAAGGATGCTGAGCCAAGATCTTCACTTCCACAATCTATAACAGTGCATTATCTGAATATTGTAAAGCCGGTATACAACAACCTTCAGTATAACACACCAGCTTCAGACACCCGTTGGCAGCTGGTTGTACACTGTATTACACCAAACTGAATTTGTAGGCAGCAAAATGCCTTTTTTGGTTACTTTCCACACAGGTATAGTACATAAGCCCAACACATGAATCAGCACCAAGGACAGGGAAACTCATACATTTTATAACCTTTGCACATCTAACTCTAGGCATCATTTGAGGCTAACTAGTAAAAAAAACCCTTCTGTACCCAGTGACAATAACTTCCACTTTCTATTGGTGCACACCACAGTGTTGGTACCCCCTCCCCTAGAGTATGAAATGAACGGTCCCTACTGAGATAAGCCTTACTGCAGACATGATGCATCGCTGACACAGTCGGCAAATGGGGGATCTACAGCGGGCCTGGGGAAGTCAGTACTGTGTTTAACAATGCTCAATTGCAGGCAGCATCACTAATTGTAGGATTATAGAACATTGTACAGTAAATCTGAGGTCTATCCTGGTGTGAGTGGTTTCAGATCCTACAATCTGGTTTCATGGTTGACATCTAGTGACCTGTTTTGTTAATACCAGTATTTTTTCACATGTGGTGAATTGTCATATTACACAGCTTTGTATCTTATGAACGATTTTACATTGCACACAGAGGCAAAATTTTAGTCTCATTAGTATAACATCTGTGTCCATAATATCACCAGGGTCCATAATATCGCCACCTTGATAAATAGTGTGCTTAAAGATATTTTTACTGCAACATACCCTAGGTATGTACATTTGATGTGTGAAAGAGTGCATACCAAAAGTATGTTGCAGTAAAAATATCTTTAAGCACACTGTTTCTCAAGGTGGTGATATTATGGACCCTGGTGATCTTATGGACACAGATGTTACTTTTTTTTTCAGAAATATATAATTTGTTAACAATATCATATAATACTCATAGACAATTCAAAATTCCTACTGGATATAATATGGAAGTTACGTTTGAGTTTTGAGTGATATTCATCACTCTTCTTCAGCATCACTAGAATAAACTGGCCATGGCTGTAGTTCTCGATTGAAATTTTGTTATTTTCACACACAAAAAATACATCATCCTTCCCTGTGAGTGGCAAGGCTCTTCAGTGCCGGTGTGCTGTCATTACTTGATGGAATGTCATCACCATGCAATCATGGCTGGACGTTAGGCACTGTCATGCAGGGATCCCATCTAACCCTTGATGTATTTCCTTCCCGAGGGCAGGCTTCAGAACGTACTTCTGGCTCTCATCTTTCCATCAAATGGATGGACTTTGAAACACCACAAGAGTGGGACAAAGTGTCGCGGATTATAGGAATGTAGGTCACACATTTTTTTTCCTGCAGCCTGGGATGGAATTTTAGACGAAAACGTGACAGTTTTGTAATTATTTGTCAGATTTGTTATAATTTCTTCTCATTTTTAATACTTCTAAACAGATGTGTAGCTCTTCTGATGAAACTGTGTCAAAAGGCATCTCAAAAAAGAGTTTCATCACACTGGCTAGAAACATGGGGTTGATTAAATCACTTTTCTCTTCACTCAAATACTCTGGCCACTGGTAATCACTTTTGTAGTGAGTTTCTAGACAATAAAAAGGACCCTACTCCGAGGTAAGTGTTGCTAATAATAAATACTCACTGGAGACTTCTTATGAATGAATTATAACTTACATTGTGTCCAGATTGTGTCTGCATCAAGGCAATAAATAGATTTTCAAAGATATGCATCCTAGAAACATTACCTTTGTCTCTGATGAAAAACTATAAGATCCATGACTAACAGTAGACTGCTATATCACGATTTTGTCTAGATGTTCTTTACGTAAATGACGTGTTCCAATAATGTATCCTCCGAGACTCATTCACAAGTTATGGTCGAAAGATGCGAAGCGGATGCTGTCTATAATGTCTGACTCTCTTAGAGACCCTATCCAGTTGGATATCCGGGTTTTCTTTTTACACAACTGGTCACGAATTTCACCGGCTTTCGTTTTGATGTACTATCAGGAGCTTCTGACATTGAAACGTAAGGAGGTGCAAGTTATGACCAGTTGTGTAAAAGGAAAACCCCAATATCCTGCATGTATGCTTTACTTTACCAACCAGTTATTTTTGGAACCCTATCCAGTTGTTGGGTTTATGTATACTGTAATTCCTGATTCTTTCAATGTACTGTCATGTTCACTGTTTTCACTGTTACTTCTGTGCTGTGAACTTATCATTACAGTTAACAAATGTCGCCACCGTGAATATATAGTTCTGTGAACATGTCCATTTTTCTCAGACCGCGAACTTTTGCTACCGTGAACATAAAGTGAATTACAGTGTCTGGATATCCGGACAATCTGTTCACACAGTTTTCGGCGTTTCTAACACCTACCCTGTCGGGCCTCTCTCTCTCTGAAATCTGATCCATCCATTTCCCTGCATCGTGCAATCGGGACAAGCTATTATGTCCCAACACCGGAAATAGAATACCCTGGGGAATACCCAAATCACCACCACCAATCAGAGAGTTACGCTCCCCTCCCGATGCCCCATCTGTCTTCAGCTTACGGCTGTCAGACGCACAGCATCGTCCCAGTGGTACTTTACACGTACTTGGAGGAAATTTACATGTTTTTGTCAAGCTTCATGTACATGTGCATTCCTCTGCAGCATGCATTAGCTGTTCTGAAGAAACTATATTGTAAGCTACTGTAATATATTATGCCATCATAGGATACATTGTATACATGTAGTTGACATTCAATTCAGAATTTTTGATCAAATATTGGTCAATCAGGTCCCAAATGCACAGCATTGTCCCAATGGTACTTTACATGAACTTGGAGGAAATTTACATGTTTTTTTGGTCAAGTTTCATGTACATGTGCATTCCTCTCCAGCATGCATTAGCTGTTCTGAATAAGCTACATGACATTGTAAGCTACTATAATGTCATCATAGGATTTGGTCTACATTGGTTATTCACAATTTTTTATCAAATATTGGTCAATCAGATCCCAAACGCAGAGCATCGTCCCAATGGTACTTTACACGTACTTGGGATGTCGAAAAGGAAATTCACAATTTTTGTCCAAGTTTCATATACAAGTGCATTCCTCTGCAGCATGCATTAGCTGTTCTGATAAAACCACACTACTAGTAAGTCATCATAGGTAAGCCATCATAGGTCTTAGATGTATATTGACAATTCAGGATTTTTTAGATCAAATATTGGTCCCTAATCGTCACCACGGTACTTTACATGTACCTGGATCTTGTGAGAAGGAAATTTACAATTTTTGTCAAGTTAGATGTTCAAGTGCATTTCTTTGTAGCATGCATAAGCTACATGTTAGCTTGCTAAAATTATATCATGAGTTATATACATAGTCCAGTAAGAATACTATATTCAATTTGACAATGTTTGATTCAATATCTGATCAGAAATTGTTCGATCATGTCTGAAATGTACAGCATCATCGCAATAGTACTTTACACGTACTTGATTCTCAAGTTAGATGAATAAGTGCATACATTTAACTGCAGCATGGATTAGCTGTTCTGAAGACACTACATATATGCTCTTCTGAAACTTAATCTAATCTGCCTTCTTTACCTCTGCTTGCATATATACATGTAGATCATGGCTTTTCTTGTACTCATAGAAAAAATAGATTCTTCAAAAACATGGAAGAGTATACTCTGGGTGCATTTGACTGGAATGACAGATTGATTTTGTACAGAAGCAGGAAACATCAGGGAACAAAGACAAACAGTAAAGGGAATGAGAGAGAAAAATCAATGACAGGAAGGAACTTTCCTCCTCCCTGAGGGGGAAGTTGTGATTGTTATCAGCTGTACTGATATGTCCAGATAACACCACAGCTACATATACATTGCACATGGCACACATGCACAATGTATCCTGTAGCTAGAAGATTGGCTAGACAGCCCAGTAGAGATAACTCTGCAGCAATTGATACAATGTCTGGTCAACCAAACACAGTTGTATTACATGCTATCGCAGCATGGATGCCACAAATTCACATTGTAGCGTTGCCACATTTACAATGCATAAGTCACACATGAATAAACAATGTCATGTATCGGCAATAGGTACAGAGCACCACCATATTTAGTTGCAGGAGAACAGTTGCAGGCTGCAGCATCTACACATCAACATCTGCAGCAACTGTAATCTACTGCATATCTGCATCAGCTGCGTATATCAACATCTGCAGCAGACATGTTTGTACACATGTACATTTGCAGCAGATGCACATGTACACTCTACTGCACTACTACACAACATCTGCAGCAGATACACAACAGTTACCATGTACAATGTATAAGCAACTGCAGAACCAAATTCTGCAGCATACATGTACATGTATCAGTTTTAAGTCTACTACAGCACACCATATATAGCAACTGCTACACATGTAACCTCCAAGCAGATATCCCATGGCAAAACTGTAACTGACTGCCAAGAGTAGGCCCAATGGAAGATCTGCTTGGAGATTAACACATGTCCAGCTGAAGCTTTGAACTACTTCTGCAGCATCTACATACAATCAGCTGCAGATTCTAGTCATCCGCAGCTGCAGATGTACTGGCTAGTCTACCACACCACAGCTACACATGTATCAATCTGCATATGCGTCAGCATGTGCCGTATACGTACATACCCCGAATCTGCTTTTCTGATTCTGAAATGCATATTTCCTTTCACCAGTGACCTGTGGGGGAGGTATTCAAAAAATGAAACATGCGTGTATGATATGATATGGCGCCGGGACGGATCCATATACATATCATTGTTATACAACATGAGATCACACAACATCATGCCCTGGTCTGCAGGGATGATGTTGGGTAATACAAAAGACATGAAATGACATGGCAAAAAGAACATTAAATGTCATGAAGAGTAGCAAAATACATGATAAGACTAAAACTGGAAGCATGCAGCAATGTTGTAATTCTGGTAGTGAACCCAGATCATTCTGTTCAAACTTCTACGATGACTAATCCGGATCAGGTTCTTGACTTCTAATTGTCTAATATGTAAAATCTACCTAAAATTTCTATTTTTATGTACCTAATGATGAACTATGGAGGCTGAAGGATAGGTATATGGATTGTGTTATGAATATTGGTACTGTATCTTTAATAATACATAGGCTGAAGGTCATGGTAGTTTGATAGATACATGTAATACAATAAGAAATTGCAATAACCTGTACTAGGTATATGGTACTGCGTAGAGATCTCACTACTAGATATGAAATTGAAGTAATTGTGACAAATGTTTAGAATGGCCATTCTAAAAATATTTCTTCTCTGTTGCTATATTTGTAAACTGTTTCATATCTATAGGGTGATTGTAATTGCATGTACATACAATCATGTACTTTTTGTCATGTAGAGTTTTCAAATTCTTTTTGATATCGTGCCCTCTAGATTATGCTATTACTGATTTCTCCCACTTTGCAAGAGCATATTGCACATGTACGCAGCCACTGCCCTCTGTAGAACACCAAAAACTTCCTCTAAAGTGCTTATCTATCCATTAGTATGATGAAACGGTATCTTCAGAGGCACTAATGACTTCAATCTTCTACAAAGTGCACTTAAAACATGATTAAAGGCTAGCCCTCATACCCAAACCTCCTGCAATGTGTCAAGTCATTAATGACTTGTCCCCTTGACTCTTCCACCCTGCAAAGTCGCTAATGGTTAACCCCTGATGACCCCTATACCTTGTGATGTTGTTAATGAGTCCCAGGCCGTAAGTTTTAGCGCCTTGTAACGGCCGTAATCATTTCCCCTGATAACCTCTCACACTGTCGATACTAATGGCTGTTTCTTTTCAATGAAAAATTCATTTTTAAATCCCAGCAGACGTTTTATACAAGATAAGCAATTCTCTTTGAATCTTCAGATGAAAGCAGTACATTGTGTGATTTTCATGTTTGAAGATTTTCTTTCCAATAGTGAACTTTTTCATGTCATTGTATGCTTTGATTCTGATTCAAACAGCATCGAAATTTCAGGGCAAGTTTCTTTGCCTCTTGCAGAAATTTTGATTCATCAGTAATTGGTGTTTTGAAAACTGTCATATAAATGATTTAACAATGTAACAAAAAAGGTTTTTATACTGTAGTTGGAATAGATTATCTAATAGAAGTAAGTAATCATGACGGAAAATTAAATCATAAGCAGCAAAATGCTTTTTTCTGCTACATTTAACATAGTTTTTGCAAGATTCAGCACCAAGGACAGGGAAACTTCCAACAATTTGTTGTTTGATTATTTCACTACAAGATGAAAATTCTATGTAAAAATTTAGAAATACAGAGAAACCTGGTCCTTAGGCCTTGTTTCCATTATGTTTTTCTGCTACATTAAACAGTTATTGTACGATTCAGCACCAAGGACAGGGAAAGTTCCAACAATCTGTTGTTTGATTATTTCACTACAAGATGAAAATTCAAGCTAATCTAGATGAAAATTAGAAGTCCTCAGGCCTTGTTTCCATTATGTTTTTCTGCTACATGAAGCAATACATGTGCAGAACACACAATTCAGCACCAAGGACAGGGAAAGTGCTAACAATCTGTTGTAGTTGTTTTCTCCTTTTTGGCTAGCAAAAGTAAGCTATCCTCATGTGAATAATGTTCAAGCATTACTAGATATGTCTTGATAACACTATAAATGTATATGGAAGGAAATACATGTATCTATACCCTGTATGTGTAGCATGATAAAAAAAAAGATGGATTTTCATTGTTGGTGATCACCCATACTTGCATTTTCACAAACAAATCTCATTTTTTAACAATATTGCACTGATCTATGCACATTTACTGTGTTCATATACACATGTACATGTAGGTGTATGCGAATATCTATTTGCTGCATTCACTGTTACCACCTATGAAACTATACAAATTATAATGGCAATTGTTTTTGAACAGTTTTTATTTACTGTATGATCCATACTTTATAAAATCTGAGTGGTACAGGTAAAATGTGTCTGGTGTAGGTACTAATGCAGATATGCAGAAAATGTATTTCCAGCCCTGTCTCTACTGCCCATTGACCGAATCGTACTTCGCCATTCAGAAAATAAATCCGGCTGCCCGGACGGCGTACGGAGTCAGCGGGGATGGATTTCTGCCGACTCATCATTATCAACGCATCATTGAGGCCGCGGGAAGTGTGTCGTGGGATCTATCGCCCCCGCCACCCACGCACCCGCGGGGACGTTCAACCGACCCACGCCGACATCAAACCCACCCACGCCAACAGGCAGATCCCATTTCCAAGTTCAAAACGTTTTCAACTCATAAGAATTCATGCAAAAATAATCTACAATGTCAACCCAGCAAACCTACCCACGCCAACATCAAATCCCACTTCCAAGTTCTCTGCTTCAGGTTATTAGAAAAACAATTTCTCTACTAATAGTTTTAGAAGATGATTCAGAAATCCAAAACATTTCCTCAAAGTCATAAGTTCAAAACGTTTCCAATTCATATAAGAATCCAAGCAAAAATAATCTACACTGTCAACCCAGCAAACCTACCCACGCCAACATCAAATCCCACTTCCAAGTTCTCTGCTTTAGGTTATCAGAATAACAATTTCTCTACTAACAGTTAAAGAAAAGGATTCAGAAATACAAAACATTTCCTCAAAGACATAAAAATCTGTTCAAAAATAGGATCCACTGTCAAGCCCCAAAGCCAAAATGAAACCAACCAACATCTAATCCCAATTCCAAGTTCTCTGCTTTAGGTTCTTAGAATAACAATTTCTCTACTAATAGTTATAGAAAATGATTCAGAAATACAAAACATTTCCTTAAAGTCATAAGAATCTATGCAAAAATAATATAGTTTACTAATAAATAAATATACATTGTCAACCCAGCAAACCTACCCACGCGAACATCAAATACCACTTATATACAACTTCTCTGCTTTAGGTTAGTAGAATAACAATTTCTCTACTACTAGTTATAGAAAATGATTCCTCAAAGTCATAAGAATCTTTTCAAAAATACGATACACTGTCAAGCCTCAAAGCTAATTCCACAGAAAATTCCACTTCCAAGTTCTTGGCCTTAAGCTTAATTAGAACGAAAAAATTTTGTACTATTACTACTAATAATTAAAACTATGATACTTACGAAACATTTTCCAACATACAGGAATCCTTAAATTAAAAATAGCATACACTGTAAAAAGGCAACAAAAACACAATAGATATTACTAAATGTTACTTAAAATATGAACCAACTTCAAAATGCCTCATAGACATATTCTGCTAGATGAGAATATGAAGGTGGATGACCTTGTTAAGGTTGGGTTTTATTTGCGTTTTATCGTCTAGGAACCAGTTTTTAGTGCCCATGCATTTAGAATTCCCCACAGGGCATGTAAATGCCCGGCTCTTCACACCTACCAGTAAAGCTCACAGTCATGTACATGTAGGAGTCTTCCACTCAACGATAAGCAACACCAAGTTAATATGATGGTTCTAACATATTAGAAAAAATACAGAAACTCATGATTAGCCTAATCTACTGTATCTGTATTTGTATAGCCGGTATAATCGTCCTTTGGCATAACACCCTGACTGTAAAACTAAATCAAAGACTTATCCTAGCCCTTTTATTGTTTTAGTAATTAGGCTGTTAAGTTTATCCTATAC
The DNA here is from genome assembly GCF_001625305.1 of Branchiostoma belcheri. Lineage (NCBI taxonomy): Eukaryota > Metazoa > Chordata > Leptocardii > Amphioxiformes > Branchiostomatidae > Branchiostoma > Branchiostoma belcheri. Next base: position 688,417 of record NW_017804653.1, on the reverse strand, counting down.
CTGTGTACTGCACTATATACATTGTACATTGTACAATTTACAAGTTTTAAAACAATGCTGAATAGCAAAATGACAAAGTTGGAGGAAAAAGACATTAAAAGATTTTTTAAATTACTAGTATACACTATCTCAATCAGATGGGAATATAGTCAGACGCAAGCCCTCTGCTTTCATTATGCCATCATATATGCAAACTTGATATTCATTGTTTTATGCTATATTATATTATGGATGTTTTGGTGTTATCAAAAAAAGTATGTGAATGTTTGGGTGGCCTTTGTATTGCCTTTGCATCTTCAATAAAATCAAAATCAAATAAACTTGCAACATTGAAATGACCAAGAACCAACAAAATCAAATGGCAGAGCCTAAAAAGAAAAGTACTCATTATTCAGGCTTTGCAAAATCTGCTTCAAACTCATCTGAGAAAACCTGCTTACTGCCAATCTCAATCAGACAGTGAATAGAAATTTAATGTACTGTAGTCAGATGCAAGTTTTCCTTGTTTTCATGATCTCCTCTTAGCTATAGACTTTCTATTGAAATGCCCAAGAACCAACAAAATCAGATGGTGGGGCCTAAAAAGAAAAGTACTCATTGTTCAGGCTTTGTGAAATCTGCTTCAAAATCGTCTGAGCATGAAAGCATCACGGAGCTCAGCACAGAAATGATGAAATGCCCCGAGAAATTACTTGTCTTGTGCCGGCATGATTTCATTGGAACATACAGGGCTCAAAATTAAAGCTGGTCCAATGGCCACTGACCACTAAAATTTTGGCTGGGACAACTAAAAAGACACTTTTTGGGACAATAGAAAAATGATCAAAATGTCAGCACTTCTATTGTTCATCAGGCACACATCCCGGCTTTTGGACCTGAATTTCCTGTCTACTCTGCAATTATAGTGCACCTGGTTAGAGAACATAAGCAAAAATAAAGTTGATTTCAAGTTGAAGTCATATGATACTTCCCAAAAAACAGGTTGGGACAGTGCATCCTTACTTTGTGACAATTAGAATTTTATATTTACAATTTGGGACAATAGGAAGAAAAGTTCATTTCGAGGCCTGGTCTATAGGAAATCCATACCAATTACCCTTGCCCGAGTAATTTGCAAGGCAGGTTGGACGGAAGCAGACATTTTCTCATCACTGCATCATTCCCCATAATACCACTCGACGCAGTCGATATAAGCCCTTCATTGAACAATGCGACGCCCACGCAATCCCATCATACCAGATGACATCATCCTCACACACCCACCTTTGGGCAAAGTGCAGATTACTAGCTAGTATCTGATGTCTGGAAAAGTGTAGATTTTCCGGAACAGATTCTGAAGTGAATCTAGCATGTTTTGACGTCACTTGGAGGTATATTCTAAGATACTTCGATAATTTTAAAACCATGCAATCCCATCAATATCATACCAGATATCTGATGAGCAGAGGTTTTCCAGAAGAGAAGCTCAAGTGACAACTGTGCTTCTAGTATGTTTTGACGTCATTCAGAAGTATATTCTAAGATCTTCTGATGTTTCTAAAACCACGCAATTCCATCAATATCATACCAGATGACATCATCCCCACACACCCACCTTCAGGCAAAGTGCAGATTATCTGACGTCTGGAAAAGTGTAGATTTTCCGGAACAGATTCTGAAGTGACAAACGTGCTTCTAGTCTGTTTTGACGTCACTGGCTCTGAGGTATTTTGATACTTTGATGTTTTTAAAACCACACAATTAAATCAATATCATACCAGATGACATCATCCCCACACCCCCACCTTCGGGCAAAGTACAGATTATCTGATGTCTGGAAAAGTGTAGATTTTCCGGAACAGATTCTGAAGTGACAACCGTGCTTCTAGTAAGTTTTGACGTCACTCGGAGGTATATTCTAAGATACTAAATTGATGTTTTTAAAACCACACAATCCCACCATACTAGATGACATCATCCCCACACCCACACCTTCGGGCAGAGTGCAGATTATCTGAAGTCTGGAAAAGTGTAGATTTTCCGGAACAGATTCTAAAGTGACAACCGTGCTTCTAGTATGTTTTGACGTCACTCTGACTCTGAGGTACATGTATATTGATACTTTGATGTTTTTAAAACAACGTAATTCCATCAATATCGTACCAGATGACATCATCCCCACACCCACACCTTCAGGCAAAGTACAGATTATCTCGCGTCTGGAAAAGCATAGATTTTCTGGAAGAGAAGCTTAAGTGACAACCATGCTTCCTGAATATGTTTTGACGTCACTCTGAGGTATATTTCTAAGATACTTTGATTTTTTTTTAAACCACGCAATCCCATCGTACCAGATGACATCATCCCCACACCCACACCTTCAGGCAAAGTGAAGATTATCTGACATTTAACGTCTGGAAAAGCATAGATTTTCTGGAAGAGAAGCTAAAGTGACAACCGTGCTTCCTGAATATGTTTTGACGTCACTCTGAGGTATATTCTTTGATCTAAAAAATTCAGAAGTTTTAGAAATATAAACACTCTGGGACACCCCACCTTTGGGCAAAGTAAAAATTATCTGGCATCTGGAAAGGAGTGACAGCGTCTGAAAAGAAAGTGACAACCATGCTTCCTGAATATGTTTTGACGTCATAAACGTTTATCTCTTTTGTCACTTTGAGGTATATTCTAAGATATTGCGATATAAAAGAAAATTTAGAATTTAGTAACTTTTGAAAAACATAAATGCTCCGGAATACAACTGATAACCATCGATGCTTCCTGAATATGTTTTGACGTCATATACCCAAGGGTTTATCTATTGTCACTTTGAGGTACATGTATGTTCTAAGATACTGCAATCCAAAAAATTCAGAATATAGCTAACTTTCTAAAGCCATAAATGCTAAGGAACACAACTGATAACCATGCTTCCTGAATATGTTTTGACGTCATAAACCAAACTGCTAAACCTTTTATTTTGTAGGGTAAACAGAATTCAAGCAAAATTTTGAACAGTTTATCTTTGCTACGAATAGAGAATATGCCCTACTCTACTTGATACGTGTACATGCATGCATTAACTAAATGTACCATGACTTTTCCATTAAAGCAATAAACCAGTTCTGACAGTTGCCTTTTGTGGCTGAAAAAGGACATCACTTGAAACGTCCGGAAGTAATCCCCATAATGTGTCCAGTTGTGTGGTTTAACTCATCTGTAAATATCATGTCTAATTATATAACAGGATCTTCGTTAGCGTGTATGCCCCACTGAATGTGCATGTATTTGTTAACATGTGGATGGTGTAACTATGTTATATGTAGGTTATGATCACATAACCTCCTCTCTATGGCAGCCTTAATTCCTGATCATGATCATTTGCCATCTCCGTAATGAGTTCTCCAGACCCAAACATAATTACCAAAGTGATTATGTCTGAGTCTGGTCCCCAGTGGTGCTCGGATGAAAACATTAGGGTTTATGGCAGTGCAGATACAAGTTTTACCTTCCGAAAATAAAGGACATTTGACCACTTTTAGCCTGTATCCAAACCTATTTTAGCAGTCAAGTCCCTTTCATCTGTGAAGACATTTGGCAGCGAAAATGTGTTTAGATACATTACCAGGATAGACAACTTTCAGGTATAGAAAAGAGGGGCAACTTTCAGGTTCAGAAAATAAATATTGTCATCTTTCAGATACCATCAGGATAGGATGACAACTAAGACTAAGATCTTCAGAAAGGCTTTGAGCAACTTCAAGATTCATAAGAAGGATTACTTGAAAGAATATGGTGAGCATGGTGCTTACATGTATATTGAAACATCAGAGGGTTTATGGCAGTGCACTGGTACAACTTTTAGTTTTAGGTGACCAGAAAAGGATGACAACTTTTATCTTCTTTCCTCTTTTTTGCCAATAGATTTTACCTGTAAACAGCTATTTTAGCTGCTAATCAATTTTCTTAACTTTTCTTAACTTGTTTGCAACGAAACAGGCTAAAATAGCTTTGGATAACATGCTAGACAACTAAAAACAGAACTTCTTTTCAGGTATATATACAGTTTCAGTTAGAACTACATGTATGGCATAACAAACCTTGGCAACTCATCAGCTCAAATTCTGAAACAATTGAATTTTAGTTGATAAAGTTTGCATAAAAATGTAAATTGGTAGGGACAAATTCTTTCTAGCTCACACAGGTACATTGTACATGTAGCTGTTGTTTTTGTGACTTTAGGTCACCTTCAAAAAACTACCTTTCGTCCTTACGGCCACTTTTCATGGGGGTCAAAGGGTTACCCTGATCAAGACAACCAATCAGTCAAATTCCCAAACATCATTCTGTACTTAAAAGCCTTCGTCTGGCTACTACCACTGATTGAAGACTCACCAGGCAGACTCTATACAACATTATGTACGTAATAGCTGATCAGATTGTCTGGAAAGATGGGGCATTACCCTGAGCTATGCAAATTGCTTAGTTTTTTAAACAATAAGTACAAGGTGACCTCAATGAAATTTTTTTTTGTACTGCCTCATAATAATTGAAAGGTAATAGTAATACACATCTACCATCGTCATATAGGGATGTTGAGGTACAGCTACCAATACTTGTAACTGGACCTAAAGTGTATTTGTAAGTATTAAATGATGCTGATTATCTTTCTTAATTATTATTGTTGTTATGTCTGCAGAAGAATTTTGATCAATGGATTGACTTGAAATTTTGTAAATTTAAGACCACCTTTATCTGCATTCTGATTGAAGTCTTTGACAGAGACTCTAATCGGGATCTCTACCAGAACATTTGCCGACTGAACCAAATCAGACTCTCAACCCTGACATACCTATAGGGGAATGATGAAATGTCTTTTCAGGTCTAAATAAGTTTACTACTGTACCTGTACAGTGCAGTGCAGTTTTCATGGCTTGGAAACCCAATTTTTCAAAGCCAATATTCTAGCCATTTATCTAGTACATACTGAGTTGAAACCACACTATCCCAATGTATATTAACCCATCAAAAATTCCCAAAATTCTGAAAGAAAATGTTTACTGGAAGGGCCCTTGGCTGATTTTTAGGGTACCACCCAGAACATAAAGGACTCATCTTGGGGCTTGTTTCTGCAGTTTTAAAAGCCTAAAGTATGAAATGCTGCCTCATATGTGCTGATGTGAAACACTATGTGTCAATATCACAAAGATTGCCTTACTGAGAATATATCCAGTTTTGGTGCCCTTAATGGAAGTACATGTACAGAGCCTTGCCCTTCATAATCTGGTATAATAGGTACTCTTGGCTGCTCCATGAAAAATGTCATCTGCACTATTATATAAAGAGATAACATCATGCCTGGCTGACACTGGTACACATTAGACAGATATTTTTAGCCAGTGTAATTTCATGGTTACTAAGATGCCTCTGATAATTAGTTATGAATCTTCATTTATTTCCCAAAACTGCTACCAGCTTGTCATACCTTCTACATTAATTTTGATCCTGTTGACCAGAATTATTGTGTTTTAAGATATTGGCTGAATTGGGTTAAATAAAACTATATCCATCCTACAGACCATTGTCAATGCTGTTTGAAGTCCAACAATGGAGGTGCACTTGCACCCATGTGACTACAATATGTGACGTAAGTATCGCCTGTTTTGCCTAAAGATACAATAGTCTGATTTGCTGTCTGATTAAACATGGAAGTTTCCACTAGTGAATATGACTTTGTGAGTTACAGTCAAATATTGTAATTACATGACATAACTAGAATAAATTTTGAAAAAGAAAAAAAGAAAACAGAAGTACAGTACAAAAGGAAGCTGCAAGGGGCTCCAAAATCTTAGCATTTTTCTGATGAATAAAAAAATCCTCTTTATAATAATTATCACAAAAATGCATCAATAGCTTCTTGAGTTATGCAATTCAACCACAAACAAAACATACATTATGTATATTACCAGTAACAAAAACATAGCCTTCTTCGAAAGGGTTATAAAACAACTTGAAGTTATTGCACCACTACAACCAGAGAAACAAAAAGGTTAATACTTCAAATTTAGATGAACTGTAATCTTTTTATTATAAGGGATAAAATTTATAGCTGGTAACAAAACATACTACATATATAAGCCTTCCTCGAAAAAAAACTTGAAGTTATGACAGGAAACAACACATTACTCTATTCTGGCCCAGTTTGCCCGATACGGTCGCGCCGCTCGGTTTTACTGTCCATGTTGCCATGGCAACACGTTATTGGAATCCTTATCTTCCTGCCCTGTTCCCCTGAAGTCTGAGTCCCAATCTGCCGCGTAGATTAGAATCATCCCTGTACAATACTGTCCAACTACAGACATGTCTGCTAAACAGTGTTCTAGTCACTTTTGATGAAATTTTGGGGCTCATGACAAACAAAATTTTGCCCTTAGGCCACACCAATTTAATTTCTTGGTTAACGAATTCGCCCGCTTCATTTTTTTCTGATTTGCAAATAAAAATAAAAATTCAGAATCAACTGCAAAATGCTCATATTTTGCCCTGAAAAGTTGTTACAGTTATTCCATCTTTCAATGCAGTGGTATCATTAAAAGTTCAAAATTCATTGTTTAATTTTTGAACCAGCCTGGTTTGTTGACTTCGAATCATGGCTCCTATTGTACCATTTTGGGCCATAATAGGATGCCTAGGCCTGTTTTTATTTATTTTTTTTTTTTCGCCCGCCCGCTCCATTATTTTTCTATAAAAATCCGTTAACCAAGAAATTAAATTGGTGTGGCCTTATGAAATAAAGACTAAGTTTCAATTTCCAACACTAACTACAAAGAATTGGAACTTACCCCAAAAACCCAAGACGGGTCCATTCCGTGAACAAGGTTGATGGAGTCAACCGAAAATTTGGGGTAAGTCCGAATTCTTTGTAGTTAGTGTTGGAAATTGAAGCTTAGTCTTTTATTTCATAATGACTTGTACCAACACAGATGAACTTTCATGCTAAAATTTTGCCCTGTTCATCATCTTTGATGGACAAAAAACGTAATGTAAAGATGTGGAAAGTGATGTCATTACACTGATAAACCCACTGGTAAGGCATACCAGCAACATCAAACAAGGTGTGTTTTTTTTAAAGCTTCTAGTCTACTAGCAAAATTAGCTATTAAACCTCAAATTTAAAATCCTACATGTACAAATGTATGCTCTGTTTTATCCAAACTTTTGGACAGAATGGTTTTGAATTAATAACTCATGTTAACTAAATTGTACAAATTGTATCAAGTCTTAACTTTTCAATCAGAACTCGAAGTTAATGATTTATGATGATGATCAATAAATTAATAGTTAAAATGTATTGTTGATTGTGTGTTATGCAAAGGTATACTAAATGTAAAATTTTGTCTTTAAGCATAAAGTAAAAATAAGTTTGAGGATTCAAAAACCAATCTTGCTAATGTCTTACAATCATGTAAGTATGATTTGTTGACAGTGATGATAATATTCATGTAAATTTGAACTGAAAAACTAAATTTGCTTACTCCTAAATATCCAAACCTTTGACATTTTTCCCTGACAGCCAATTGACAGAGAGGCCAAACAGCCCAGACAACTAGACAGCCTGGGGAAATATTGCCAATAAATAAATCAATAATTGAACAAGTTTGCGTTACAACTTCGCTCACAAGCCGCAAATTACGACTTTTACTGCACCAATATAATTTCTATTACCGGTAACCACAACGTAATAAAATGTTGAGGCTCGGGAAGGGATTTCTCACTTCTATACCCTAAAACTAGTCTAGTGGAAATCATAAAAATGTATTGTTGTTCAGGGCTCAAAATCCTACCTGCATTCTACAATGCGAATGCAGGTTAGTGCAGGTTAACTTGGAGCTATGCCGATACATGTATTTCTGATGTCTGCCAGCTTTTAACCTGAACTGGTCTATGTCTACGACTGTTAAAACCTATGAAGTAAAAAAAAAGAAACAATTGCAGTGGTTTCTTAACAGTTTTAGTATGATCCACACTTCACAAATTCTGAGTGGTGCAGGTAAAATTTCTCTGAGGAAGGTAATTTTCAATGTGTGGGTATGCCTTCATGATAATTTAGTATTTCAAGCCCTGCCAGGTTATTAACTGTACTGTCCCTAGACTTAATGTACCGCCCCCTGGTGCTTTATCCTCACATGACTCGAGGCTGTAAATCCCTGCTTGATATAACAGACAGCAATTATGATTATCCCCAACTAAATATTTCATATTCCAAGTGAAAAACAGTTTCTAGACATAATTAGAAAGTACAGTTATCATGTATTTTTTGTATCATGAATACAGCATGTCAGACAACATATATCCTAAACATTTCTTCTAAAGCTGTTACTGTAAAACTGTTCTGGACTATGAATAAAGGTGTTGTTCATGACCAGTAGACCTGAAAAACCTCAAGTTCATAAATAATTGATTGCTTCTATAGATCCCCAATAATCTCGTAAATAGAAACCTGAGACTTTACCAAAATATCAAATCCAATATGTTGATGGTCTATCGACAATAGTCTAAACAATGAATATATTAATGTTACTTTATAGTAATAAAATTCAGACATGGTTAACAGCTTAGGGCCCATCATATTCTTGTAAATAGAAATTTGAGAATATTATTGTTAAAATATCAAATCACATATTTCTTGTTGATAGTTTCCCAATGATAGTCTAAAAAAACAAGTATGTTAATATCCTTAAACAATTCAGACAAGGTTAACAGTAGTGGAACCAGGCCCCTGATATTTTCCTAAATAGAAATCTAAGAATATGTCAAAAATATCAAAATCATGTACAACTGTATGTTGATAGTCTATCAATGATAGTCTAAATGTTAATGTCCTTAAACAATTCAGATTCAGACAAGATTGACAGTTATAAAATATGATATATAGAAGTATGAAATCAATGAACTGGAATATTAAATGTATAAAACACATCACGAGGAGAAAATAATCTCTCACCTACCGCACAAACGGCATTCTGCCTGACTAAGGGCTTCCTGGGCGGCCGTGGATGGTTCCCCGTCTCGTCTACACTGGGCACGGACGGCAGGAGAATCACCTCGTCCTGGCTACGGAAACACACGCGCTTCATCGTCATGGGTTTATAGAAAACTCCGCACACGAAAATGCGGACGGAACGATCCCAGCTGTTCTTCTTAAGAGCAAACCCGCGTTGACACACACCGATCCTCCCCCATCACAGTGACATAGGACGTGAATGGCAGCAGAGCTAGACACACAGGCAGGCGTACGTACAACGTATTCTCCAGCCAATACACGCAGTAATCTTGGGCCGATACTTCACCCGATGAGGACACGGCCGGCTCCTTCCCAGCAGCGCAAGCTGTTCTCCCACAGCATCTGTTCAGCAACGCTGCACGCTCGCACACGCGGGGATTCGACTGCCGCACAATTCCCGACAGGCTGCTATAATTTCTCCGACAAACACAAATCACACCCGTTCACAGCTTGCCACCCGGATGGCTGTTCCACTATGGCGTGCTAGTACTAGACTTTCAGACAAAGCAGGGAGGGTTTTTTTCTTTCCTTCTCTCCCTGTCTGAGCCTCACTATTGGTTAGCTATGAATGTCGGAGGACACAGCCCCCTTCTCGATCACTCATCCCACTCCCACACTCCGCGCGCACGCAGGGAAAATTCCGTATGCAGAAATTCCAAGGTCTCCCTGCGATGGAATCCACTCAGGAATCAATGAGAGGCAACGACGCGGGATGATTGACAGCTCAGTCTGACGAGCGGGGGCGCATCCCTAACGCAGAGGACCGTCAATGGGAGTACCGGAGGCCGCTGCATTGATTTCAGCGCATGCAGTCGTCCCAGCCAGCGCAGCCAGGGGGGATGAATTAAACATGCGCAGCTGACTTACAACATCCAGGCTTGTTACAAGCCGCTGTAATTAGTTCTACTCAGGGCTGGGTCATCTGTCACACGGTGGCAGGTAGGGGGAGGGAACAACGTGGGCTGAAGGACAGAGGGAGAAACTAAAGGGCAACAGAGATCCTATCAGTACCATCATTGGACAACATTAACTGTTATTCCAGTATGAAATTTTGATCCATCCCTACACTTTATATGCTTCTTTCTCTCTTCTTGTAACATTATTATATTCATAACAGTGAATAAAAAAGGACAGGGGGAGGGAACAATGTGGGCTGAAGGACAGAAGGAGAAACTAAAGGGCATGGAGATCCTATCATTGGACAACATTAACTGTTATTCCAGTATGAAATTTTGATCCATCCCTACAATTTATATGCTTCTTTCTCCCTTTTTGTAACATTATATCATATTTATAACAGTTAGTAAAGGGACAAGTAGAGGGAACAATGTGGGCTGAAGGACAGAGGGAGAAACTAAAGGGCATGGAGATCCTATCAATATTATCATTGGACATTAATTAACTGTTCTTCCAGTATGAAATTTTGATCCATCCTTACAATTTATACGCTTCTTTCTCTCTTCTTGTAACATCATTATATTTATAACAGTGAACAAAGGGACAGGTAGAGGGAACAACGTGGGCTGAAGGACAGAAGGAGAAACTAAAGGGCATGTAGATCCTATCAATACTATCATTGGACAACATTAACTGTTATTCCAGTAGGAAATTCTGATCCATCCCTACAATTTATATGCTTCTTTCTCTCTTTTTGTAACATTATTATATTTATAACAGTGAATAAAGGGCCAGGTAGAGGGAACAATGTGGAATGAGGGACAGAAGGAGAAACTAAAGGGCATGTAGATCCTATCATTACTATCATTGGACAACTGTTATTCCAGTATGAAACTGTGCTATGTTTTATCTATCCCTACAATTTATATGCCTCTTCTCTTTTCTTGTAACATTATCATAACAGTGAATAAAGAGACAGATATACAATGTGGGGTGAAGGACAGAAGGGAAGGGCAACTGAGATTCTATCATTTCATTTCATTTTCGAAACCTGTCTTCTAAGGCTCAAAGTCAAACACAATTATTACATTAAAATGACATAATTACATGGCACAGAAAAGTACAGTAAATCTAAATACAAAATTGCATGTTAATATTTGAAAAATTTGTGCAAAATTACTTAAATGTATATTATAGACTCGGTAGTAAACAAAAAAGCTCTTTGATTTTTTTCAGTCTGCAAAATTGCAGGTTGCTTAAATTTTCTTCTGCAATATTGAACAATTGTCTCTGCAAAATGCAGACTGCAGATGGGTATCTCTAGTAACACTGAAAAAGTATTTGGAGCCCAGCAGTACATGTATTTGGAGCCCTACAATACATATATTTGGAGCCCTGGGTACGGTCTAATAAAGTACCTGGCCGTGATTGGATGAAATGGGGCAGCGATGGGTCTGACCTTTCCAAATTGCCACAATGAAATGTCAGGACATGGAGCGTAATATCAGACCAACCGCACAGGGAGACAGGGCTGGGCTGAGCATGCAAGTTTTTTTTCCATTTTTTCTTTTTCTGCTTCTTCTACTACTGCTAAACCCCATAAGATGGGATTATTAACAGCACTTATGCATAATGTTCAAGGTACAAAACATGTGACTAGTAGTATCTAATGGGAAAAGTAAGGGTTAAATTAAGACAAGGCATAATTTTGTCTTCAGCATGTATGAGTAAATCTTTGAAATGGCAAGATTTGCTAGGCAAAGGATCTTATTACTAGTACTAATCAAACTATAATTCAGTATAAAATCGTACTATGCTAATACATGTAGTAATATGACAGTATAAACTTCAAGGTGAGACTGATGGAAGATATATCATTAGTAAATTAAGGTGAAGGTCCTTCCAAGGTCTGTATCCATACTATAAATGTGCTGGGGTAGGGAGGGGGTTGCCATTTGTGACAGATAAGCCCTGAGTTGATTGAACACTATTGTAATTACATGGAATAATCTTAAAACTTTTTAATATACCTTGTTGATTATTCTAAGTTCTGAACAGATTGCAAAGAAATACACAATCACACATAGAAATATACACATAAACACACACACGCATGCACGCACGCACACATGCACAGACACACAAACACACACTCAACTGATTGCACACACTGTAAGTTGTAACTACAACACATACACACACACCTGCTTGAGAAATGAGTTAGATGCAGTTTTCTCCCAAGTGCCAGGGGGCTCTTTTGCAAAGTGCAGCATTCTCTTTTTATTGAGTCAATTTTCTTTCATTCGTCAAATTTGAGTTTCAACTTACAGGCAAATGAAAATTTAACAGAAGAGGATGTCATACAAAACAAAAGTTTTAACTTTAAACATGTAACTACCAACACAGATGAACTTCATATCATTTATATATATGTATGTATTCCACGGCTGTAATCATTATACATAAAGACTGACCTCGGTTGACCTGGTAGCCTCCACAGACTTCTTAGCGGCAGCTTCCATGGTGTTAAAGACAGGAAATCAGCATCAGCAACAATCAGGACGCCACCATACTGATGCCTGCAAAGTCAGAACAAGAAATTTCAGTACTGACCCAAAATGTAAGACTGTCTCCACAAAATTGTTAAGATGCAAAACAGTAACAGTGAGTATGGGGTGGGGTAATTTCTTGGCGTGCACGCTCCCTTCCGTTCAGACTATAAAAACCTTATGACAATGTGGTCTTGTGGTTAGAGTTGTTGACTTAGAATCTAAAGGTTCTGGGTTTGAATCCTTGGCATGCAGGCCGAGGGTTGTGTCCTTGGGAAAGGTATTTTACACATATTTCCTCACTCGGCTCAGGTAGAAATGTCAGTGCCTAGCTTTGGTCTGAGATGTCTTCTTGGATCGTACATAAATATGGAGGCCACAATTTGAGGAAAATATTTCCTAAAACACTTTTCAAAAAGAGCAGGGGTCCATCCCAGTGTGAGTGGACCAGACCTTACATACAGTCCAGTCTTATGCAGCTTGTACCAGTTTTACTGCATAAAACGGGTGTGTTACACGGTCACCTAAAGGCAGTTTACACTAGTACTAAATTACATGTTATACCAAACAAACAAACAAAGATGTTTTTAGCATGGAAGATCGGAACGTTAGACATCCAGTCTGTCAAAAAACCCTGGCAGTCACTCAGAAAATGTTCCAGTAAACATCTGCTTAGAGATTAACCTAATACCTTACAGTAGTATAACTACATAACAAAGTTCTTTGTGCACAACAAAGTGTTTAAACCTAATTAAGCCGACGTTTTGGTGACCGTCTGTCACCTTTCTCAGGGCAAAGTTTGTTACCAAGCTTACCAACCTGATGAAACTATTCAGGGAGTAGCTTAACTACATTTCAAAGTCCATTTCTTGGATATCGAGCTTGCTTAGAAAAGAAAAACTTGTGGAAACATAAATGTTCAGTAGTCATTCATTATGCATGTATCTTTTTGATCAAGATATGCCTTGGTGAAATCTCAAGAATCTTACAAATTTCAAACAGTTTACAATATATAATCTTAAGAATGCTGCTCTACTAGATTGTTTTGTGTACTTTTGATAGGAAAACACCAGATTAACACATTTTACCTACAGTTTACAATGTATTCTCAATGTAATAAATTTTTGACCCTCCCTTACTAGTAGCTGCGAATGTAAAAGTGCTCACCTAATTAGCCCAGATCCCCCAAAGGGAAAGCAGGTAACATGCCCATTCATCCAACCCTTAATTAAAAAGCATTCCCCACATACCACACAGGAATAAGTAAGCTACAATAGAGGCCTTTCCAGAATACGGCAATATTGCAATAACTGCTAGGTGGCATTAAAAATATTGCTATTTCACTACTGAAGATATGACACTGTTCGATTTGGGTTAAGTATCTGATAATCATACACGTGCATTTATTAAAATTATATCAATGATATCAGTAGCTACCAGTAATGTGAAATGTTAAACTTTTAGGATATGTTGGGCATCTTAACATGGAAAAAGACCTAACCCACAGACCAAAAAATGCACGAATTTTACAATGGCTTAAAGTTATTACGTTTACAAACCAAAACATATCTACGTCGATGAAGGTTAGACATCCAGGTAATACGATATGCCAAAAAACAGTTACTAAAGCAACATTTTCAAAATCATATCCAGTTGCTTGAGTAACTGTTTTTTGGCAAAACATATCTAAACCAACAAACACCATAGAGAAGTTAAACATAGTCTTCTTGACAGGTTGACTAATGACCTCAGATTAAGAGATTAGAACTGATTTATTGAGAAAATAGTTAGTTAATAATTCATAGTTTCTAATAAGTATTTTTCTGAACCCTCTCTAGCTCAGCTGTGTAACATACACACACGTGGCATCCCTTCTATATTTGGTACCGCAAAGCTACATTACCAAGGAGTGGGTTAAGTATGCACAAGCTAATGTGACCTATGTGTAAGTGACACCAAATGTAAACAATCTAAAGTAAGGGCTCCATATGCACAATACCAATGTATCCTTAGTACCAGTGTTAGCTCACATGTCACATCTCTCCCTTTTTCATTTGAATCCCCACCTATATATATATTTGCTTCAAGTTTAATTCACGTTTTGAAACACTAAGGTTTTGATATATGACTCTAAAGTATACTCTGCGTTCGAGTTTCTGATTTGACACTTTGAGTACCTGTTCTCTTTATGGCAAATAGCAGCTCCATGCACATAAGGGCCACTTCTCAAGTATAGAACATATTATACACATCGTAACACACAGGTACAAGAGCACCTTATAACAACCACTTCTATTTTTACACAGTACTATATATATATACAATGTAGTACGATTTAGAATGATTTATGTTTAGTATCGAAACCTAATTGGTACAATTGTATAATCTATACAATTGTATAATCTATAACTGGTATAATTTGCACAACTTATATCATATTGTACAATTATAAGACAAGCCAAGATATAGTGTAACTCATACTGTATTTGAATAATTTATAAGCCTCAAATTACTGTAAACAGCCTTACTTCCTACCAGTTAATTGGATTATTAGGATGTCTGCCTTATCCCATGAGCTTATGTACAACATGATCTGTATGAGATACCAGTAAGGCATGACCTTTTGGCTTATGTGACAGGATTTTACAAGAGATCTCTTTCAACACAACCTTTTCATAACACTTAAAGACTCAGGCGTAATTAAGAGGACACTGTTAATCTTAAAATGTTTGCAGTGTTTGCTTGTTTTTTTGTTTTGTTTTTTTTGCAATAAGAAAATGTAACACTGTAATTATGGCTTTGGATAAGAGTCTACAGTAGGCCTATTTTTTATATCATTGTCACTGAGTGACAGTGAGAGATTATGACAACAATATTGAAAGTTCTACAATATAGCTACGTACATATGTAGTATGAAATCTTGCTATATAATTATCCTGTAACCTGTATTATTTGTCTGACCCTGACCTCTTCCCTGTGACCTCAATGAACAGTGGCCAGCAGGCCTGTTCAGTATTTTCTGAGTAAACAAAAGCTCAACAAAACAAACATGGACCAAGACTTCTAGCAGTGGTAGAAATACTTTTTCTCAGCATTCTGCAATATTGCAAAATGTCAAAATTTTGTTCTGCAATTCGGAAATACTTTCTGCAAAATACACATTAAAGTGTGGACCTATATATACAACATTGCATGTTGACAAACATTTTACATTCAGTTTGAAAAATAGTAACATGCAAAATTATTTGTATATTAATTTTATTAGAAAGTTATATTAATTAGTAGGCCAATACTGTTAAACGGTCAACTTAAACCCTACCCTGATTTTTTTTCTGCAGAATTGCAGGTTGCTTAATTTTTCTTCCTGTGATATTGCAGGCTGCACGGGTATTTGTTTGTTTGTTTGTTTGTTTCGCATAACCGGTAAACCACCTTTAGGCATAACACACCAGTTTTGTACGCACATTACAAGCTGCGTAAGACCGGACTGTAAGGTTTAAACCACTCACACCAGTAAGGTCCCCTACTCTTTTCGATAAGTGCAGTGGGTTCTTTAACGTATTTCTAATGCTATCTAGCTTAAACTTCTCCACTACTTGACTGCAACCCATAATATACAGCCTAATTTTCCAACCTACAAATTCTAATCTAGACAATTTTCCACAAATTGCATGCTGCATGCAAGTACATTGTTTGTATTGTGAGCCCTGAGAATGTAGCAAGGTTAGAAAAACTGTGCACCAATTCATACATGCTATTGGAGCATGAATGAGTGTATGATAGATAAAAGGTGTACTTAATTCCACCAGCAGTCTTTCGTGACTAACAAAATTTTGCAACTTGGCTTCATTCCACTTTGGCCAACGCCCTGAACATTCCATTAGTGGCAAATGTTCCACTTAGTAACTAACATACTGACATGCAACATAGATGGATTGAATATAAATGTACCAATTAACTGACTGGTATTAAGTGCCACCTGCCAGATTCTGTGTTACTTTTTCATAGTACATGTATGAGGGAAAATTGTAGTACAATGTTCAGTGACATATATTTTTACCTCTTGGATCTAGCACTCTTTCACAGTCCATACATTATAGTACATTGTATACAGTAAGTCATAAAATGTTTGCAGTGGTTTGATTTTCATAGTGACCTCTACACCCTACATGTACAATCATGACAATGTCAATATGCATTCCAATTTTAATACTAATGTATTACAGAATTGTTTCGACTGCAAACTGTATTTAGAGTTTGAATTGCACATACACAGTAGTGTGCATTGTGAGTAATATGCCCCCAAGACATAAACAAAACAGGTTTGGATATATAATTATAAAGCATAGTCAGACATGTTTACTTCAACTTTGACATATCACCCATGATGCAATTGGAACCATTATCAGGTCTGCTTTTTTATACACGTATGAAATCTTATTTATCATATTAATTTATCTTAAGTTTATTGGTGTGCCAGCCACTTTTATTTAATGTTCGTTACACATTTTGTTCTTGTTATTTCAACCTGTATTTTGCATGTTCTTGAGCAAAAGATCGTATTTATTATTTTATTTGTGCTTGCTATATCTAATGCTCATAAACTACAGGCCTCGAAATTAACTTTTTTTACAATTGTCCCAGAACTGTCCCAAAAATAGATTTCAATTGTCCCGAACTGAAGATGGACTGTCCCAGCCTGCTTTTCAGGAAATAAGTTCATGACAACAATACACAACTCAATTTCAATTTTGTACAACTTGAAGTCTAATATTAGACGTACAGTAAATATCATTTTTCCCACTTTAGGAAAATACATGATACATGTAGTATCATGGGCGCAGCACCATCTTCAACACCCCCCTCCCCATGCAACATTTGGAATCCCCGATTGGTCAAATTTAAATGTTTGTCAGAGTATTATGGGCTGCCGTCAGCCCGCAGCAGGATGGATGGATCACGTTCCTAAATGACGTGGACAGTCTCAGATGAGAATTTTTCAATTGCCCCAAAATTGTCCCGAAACGTAATTTGAATTGTCCCAAGCTGAAAATTTAGTGTCATTTGACACTGGGACAATGTTAATTTCGAGCCCTGAACTATGTGAATAAAATAAGAAATAAATGTAATATAGCATCCCTCCCCAAAATATAGACATCGCTGTTGAGTGTTGTCCATACGTAAGCGAATACCAAACACCTGATCAATATCTTTCCTCAATAAATCAATATTTCAAAGTGCTCAACGTGCCACCTCGAGATTCCTAATTCTATCCTTCTGTAATTTATCTTACTACAACACCTAAGTGTTAGAACACGCCATGCCATAGTGTCAACATTTGCACATGATGATCAGGATAACACATTGAACAATCTGGATCTGGATAAATACTGGGCAACACCCTTCCCTTTAGTTGGGGTCAAATGCCCAGGATGTGGTTCTATAGTGTACTGTGCAGTTATTGCAGAGTCCTTAAATGCTGGGAGGATACCTCCCTGAACTTTATCGGATCTGAGTTTTTGATCTTGAAAATCCAGTTTTACTGGCCTGAAAGCTTTTTGGGTGCATTTAATTTAGCTTGGGATGTCACACACACACCCCTCCCATAGTATTGGGGGAGAAGAGATCTTGATCAAACCGTGCCTTCAGCATGAGTTTTGTTAGTTTTTTGCGTGAGTCACTGGCAGTTTTACTGCCCTGAAATAACTTTGGGTGCCTTAACTTTTTAAATTAACACTCAGGACTGAAGGTGTATGTAGCTAGCTTGGGGTGTCACACATACAACACACATACACACCCCTCCCAATGACCCATATATTTTCGGGAGAAGAGATCTTGATCAATCCGTGCCTTCAGCATGAGTTTTGTTGGTTTTTCGCGTGAGTCACCAGCAGTTTCACTGTCCTAAAATCGCGTTTGGTGCCTTTTAATAATATCAGAACTGAGGGTGTATGCAGCTAGCTTGGGGTGTCACACACACACATACACACCCCTTCCAAATTATGACCCATATTTTCGGCAGAAGAGATCTTGATCAATCCGTGCCTTCAGCATGAGTTTTGTTAGTTTTTCGCGTGAGTCACCAGCAATTTTACTGTCCTAAAATCGCTTTGGGTGCCTTTATCAGAACATCCTCAAGGTATCCTCAAGGTAACTGGGGGTGTGTGCAGCTAGCTTGAGGTGTCACACACACACACACACACACATACACACCCCTTCCAAATTATGACCCATATTTTCGGCAGATCAATCCGTGCCTTCAGCATGAGTTTTGTTAGTTTTTCGCGTGAGTCACCGCCAGGGCGCAGTGTGAGGGTTGTTAGAACCATGTGAAGGCCGGCAGGACTCCCGCCTACGCGCCGCCCGCCACTGCACCGCCCATCGTCTGACCGTCAGGTCATATAGCAAGGGGGAGGGGGGCGGTGTGTCGTCTGCAACATTTTCTACGACCGGATTTCAACCTATTTTAACCCCTTCTAGAGACTATTATGGAGCCTGTAGCAGATACGTGATTACATGACACTAAAGATACGTAAGAAATGGCGTAAAATATCGCGGTTTTGGATCCAATTTTCTTGTCGGCTGATCTTGCTAGTGTAGCCAATATGACGATGAATTTTTGCACTGCAGTGCGGGAAGTCAGCTGACTTGGTACTACCTCTCCGCGGATCAACGATTTGACCTCAAATGACACGACTTCAACCCGATTGGGTTAACCAGATCGTATACACGGAATGTGGATTTGAATACTTGACAAAATGGGTGGAACCTACCTTTTTAGGATCCTAAAAAGACGCGATGAAAACCCAAAGGAACCAGCACTTTTTCAAAACTCGGCCGCCATCTTGTTCTGGTGAGGACCCTGGGGACAAAGGTCAAGTGGATGATGGAGGGCTCCCATTGGTCAGCAAGTTTGGCGGGAAGTTTGAATGTAGTTACTGAGGTAACGCCTACTTTCAGACGATATTGGTGTACTATTACTAATGACTCTCCTCAAACACGGGAACTCAAAGCTCCAGCTTGTTGATAGCATAACTGAAGGTTTTGTAAAGATTTCTTGAAAGGATTTTCTTTTCAAAATGGATGCGTGAATGTTATCCATAATATCAAGTCAGCCTTGCCTAATAGCTGATTTGACCTTGGTAACGCCCATTGGTAAGACAACTTTTTGCAAGGTCAAAACTCTTAGAACGGACATTCGGGTCACTAAGTTTCCACTATAAGTAAGGTGCTAACGTTCTTTTATACAAATTATGTTTCTTTACTAATTAAACAATCATTTAAACACTCTTTAGTATATGTTTGAATCTCTAAACTAGACTATCTCTGCGATAGCAAACCTTGCCCCAAACTGACCCTACTGACATCAAGGACAATAGAAAGCTGTTCTACCACATTTTTACAGAGTTAGAAACGACTGCAGTGGTATTTGGCACTGGTGCAGTCTGGACCGTCAGCAACAAACCATGCAGCTTCTGGTATCTATAATTTCATGTTTTTGTCCTGTTTTTTTCTCAAAGTTCGTGTCGTCTTGTTGCAGGATATCGTACTTACATGTAGGATATATGCTAGGGACCGGCGACAGTTACTTTTGCGTGAATCGGCTGCTACAGTCTCCCTGGCTTGTCTTCATTTTAAATTTAAGATCCGTCCAAGGTCACAATTTCTTTCTCGCCCGAGATTTAAAATACGAAGCTCCAATACACGACATTGTCATATATGTCTTTCGTGAAATGGGCAAGTAACAGTGTACGCAAAGATATATAAGACGGTTTTCTTGAGTTTTTCCTGACGTTCTGTCCAGGTGTTGTGCGTTACCGCCCTCCTGTTCGGGACCGTCACTGCGGCTCCAGGGCAGCAGCACAAAAGTCTTCTGGAACTGCTCAAGAAGGACGCCAGGGAACTGGCTGAGCTGGTGGAATATCACGGTAATTCTGCTTCTTTTTCTTAATAACTTGTGGTTAAGTTTGTTGACGCAAAATCTGAAGGTTTTGGGTTCGAATGCCCCGCCCCACTGTTGTGTCGACTTGGAAAACACGCTTCATACCAATTTCCTCACTCGACTCAGATGAAAATTCAGTTGCGATTGATTCGCAAATTATATAAAAAAAGTCAATTACTGGGTACAGAAACTCGGACCTTTAATTTTATGTAGCAGATTATGTCTGTGCTGTGGTAGACAGCAGTACAAGTCATAGCGCCTAATTGTCCCCCGCGGGTGTAGCAGGCGCACGTTTCAGGGGGCAAAATTATGCAGTTAGACTGGTCTGCTTGACGTCACCAAGGACCCTGTAACCTTCATGGTGTCATTGAACGACCTTCAAACTGATCTTTTGCTCTTATTAAACGTTTAAAGAACAGTCAAAATGACGAGAATACCATTTTTTCCAGAGAATTCGCTGAAGAATGAGGCAGAGAACGACGAGGTAAGTTTTTTTTTTTTAGTTTGCACTGTTGTCGTCACAATGATTAAAACATTGGAGATGGGAACTCATAAATCACCTTATGTCATCCGCTGACAACGCCCATAAACTTTGGCTTCTCCTTTTTCTCGCAGAATCTCGCGGGAGTTGAGCAGACGGGTGAGGTAGAGGAGACAAAGCGCCGTAAGTCATTTGGAGAGCAACTATATTATTTTCCAAGCAGAGGTTTGGGTTTTGGGGTATTTTTAGGGTGTTTTTGCACGTTTTTTTTTCTCAAGTGAGTTGAAACAGCATTATGTGAACCTTCACAGAAGGAAAACAGATTGTTTTCGCTCTGTTTCTTCTTCCTGTTCTTCTCCAAACAAATAAGGTAACTGGTGTTAGTTACATCATGTTGCAATTTCATAGTAGGAGGCATTTAGACTCCTGTCACCATATATGTGAGTGTGTTTGTTTGTTTGTTTGTTTGTTTGTTTGTTTGTTTGTTTGAGTAAAAATTAACAGAGCAGACCATATGTGAAGGTAAACATTATGCATTTTCTTTGCTAATGTTACCTTTCTAGTCAGGGGCAGTCCCTGCTTTCTAGTATTTCTTTTCTTTACGCACAGAGATCGGCAATTCCTACCCATTGAACAGTTGTACAGAGGGAACCAACGGCATGGTCCCGCTCTGCCAGGAGTGTTTTTTCATCCGCCAACTACCACCAGAGTACTTTCCTTCTATGCTGAACGAGCGAAAATGCCAGGCCCAGAAATGCCTGAACAGTAGGTCCCCAATTATGTTTACCTTCGCAGAAGACGTTGTTTTTGTTCCGTTTCTTCTTCTTCAGTTCCAAACAACACTGTGAATGAATGAATTAATGAATGAATGGATGGATGAATGAATGAATGAATGAATGAATGAAGGAATGAAGGAAGAAATGAATGAAGGAAGGAAGAAATGAAGGAATGAAATGTATTTCTAGACAGTTGCACAAGGTACAATGTACGGCAACAATAATAAAGCAATCAGTACGTTGATACTGGTCCATTCTAGAAAAAACACTTTGACTGCAGAGGTAGACTTGAACCAGACGGCTGTCACCATGGTAACTGGTGTTGTGATATCACCCTCTATCATTAGTTGGGTGAACCTGACATACGAAAATTCCCACCGCCTTGTATACAGCGTGTTTAAACTGCTTACTAGGAAGGCCCATAGGTACACTTAGCATTTTTATTCCACTTTGTATTTTCTATGGGTACTTTGTATTTTCTATGGGTACTTTGTATTTTCTATGGGTACTTTGTATTTTCTATGGGTACTTTGTATTTTCTATGGGTACTTTGTATTTTCTATGGGTACTTTGTATTTTCTATGGGTACTTTGTATTTTCTGTGGGTACTTTGTATTTTCTATGGGTACTTTGTATTTTCTATGGGTACTTTGTATTTTCTATGGGTACTTTGTATTTTCTATGGGTACCCGTTTTTAATTGGGGTATAACAAAATCAAAAAGGAGTGAAAACTAGACAAGAGAGACAGGAGGTTTTTTAACTATTTTTTCTATGGGTACTTGTTTTTTTCTGTGTGTACTTCGCGAAGTTTTTTTGGTAGCTGGCGAAGCGACATTCATTTTGCTTTGATGTGGATGCTCCCATTTTTATTATGGGCGGTATATTTCTGTTTACCATTCCAGGCAACTAAATTTATTTTGAGCCTATTAAAACATAATATACTTTACACTTTAAGAAAATTTTGTTTGTTTTGCATGCAATGTTCCACACGTTTATTAATTAGGAGTATCAAATAGTGATTATTACATCCTGGCATAGATTATGTTAATGTAGACACAGGACCATACTATTTTCGGGGGTGCTAGGACATATTGTTCAGACTTCCGTCAACATTTCCGTAGCGATATATGGCAAATCACTTCCTCGCTGAATGTAAATTACTCCTTTGTATTAAAAAAAGCCCGTAATCTAAAGCGAGGGTTCATTGCCAATGTTGGGAAAAAATTGCATTGCGGTTTGCTGCCCTCCTACCAAAATTGCATTGCGGTTTGCTGCCCTCCTACCAACCGCGAACGTTCATCACATGCAGTTTACGCAGGAAATGTGGACAATATGCCGTTTCAGTAAATAACCTGACATCTAAAATTGTTCATTTATGAAGTGCAAAAGCGTGAAACATAGGCCGTAAGCCATGGAGGTCGTTGACCTTTGTTGGGACGCCCCCCTCCCCACAAAAGTGCCAATTCATGTCACTACAGCACACATGTAGCTTACCACACGATTAGACGGTCAACCTAGAGTGTAATTTGAGTTTCTGTGAATATTTCAACAATTTTAGATGTCAGGTTATTTACTGAAACGGCATATTGTCCATATTTCCTGCGTAAACTGCATGTGATGAACGTTCGCGGTTGGTAGGAGGGCAGCAAACCGCAATGCAATTTTTTCCCAACATTGGCAATGAACCCTCGCTTTAGATTACGGGCTTTTTTAATACAAAGGAGTAATTTACATTCAGCGAGGAAGTGATTTACCATATATCGCTACGGAAATGTTGACGGAAGTCTGAACAATATGTCCTAGCACCCCCGAAAATAGTATGGTCCTGTGTCTACATTAACATAATCTATGCCAGGATGTAATAATCACTATTTGATACTCCTAATTAATAAACGTGTGGAACATTGCATGCAAAGCAAACAAAATTTTCTTAAAGTGTAAAGTATATTATGTTTTAATAGGTTCAAAATAAATTTAGTTGCCTGGAATGGTAAACAGAAATATACCGCCCATAATAAAAATGGGAGCATCCACATCAAAGCAAAATGAATGTCGCTTCGCCAGCCACCAAAAAAACTTCGCGAAGTACACACAGAAAAAAACAAGTACCCATAGAAAATACAAAGTACCCATAGAAAATACAAAGTACCCATAGAAAATACAAAGTACCCATATAAAATACAAAGTACCCATAGAAAATACAAAGTACCCATAGAAAATACAAAGTACCCATAGAAAATACAAAGTACCCATAGAAAATACAAAGTACCCATAGAAAATACAAAGTACCCATAGAAAATACAAAGTGGAATAAAAAATGCTAAGTGTACCTATGGGCCTTCGTAGCTTACTAACTAAAATACATGTACTTTCTGTTGATCAGATTTTGGAGTATGCGACCAGCAGTACATGACCGTTAAGGTCCTGAGGAACACTGGCAACGACTACCAGCCAAGATGGGAGCAGCACAACATACAGGTCCCATCGGGCTGCAAGTGCACCCTCAGCCAGAATGGACCTTTGCACCCATTCATTCCTTAGATCTGTTTAAAGTTAAAACTTTTGATCCAACACAAAGAAATCTCTCACCTAGAGCTTTTGACCAGACACTCTGGTCTTCCTCAGTAGACTGACCCAGTGAAGCTTGTTACGTGGCTTCTTTGACGTCAACACTGGGTCAAACGTGTCATTCCTTAGATCCTTATAGCATGCTCCCAATATAAACATTGCATAAACAATGCATCCTTTGCAAACATTCCGGTAGCAGCCAACCGGTCAAAAATTCATATAAACAATCATTCTCTTAGCTTTCATTAATTAGACACAGTAATACTCGCCATTGTTCCAATATAGTCAACCTGTTAGTCAAAGCTACCAATTTGACCAATGGCACGGGTCTGCTTGTGTTTTCCTACTTACTGTCTACCTATAACTAAACAACTACTGTATATGGTGTTTTAGTCTGTCTACTAGAGTGACAGTCAAATGTGGTGTCTGTAGAAGCTGATGCACTTAAGGAATAAAACTGAGGTGGAACATTTTGTGTCACTGATTCTTTGACTGTTGACTTTCACTGTGGAATTCGGCATCATAACGTGAAGATTTTTAACCTTAAAATGACGCGAGGGTATAGTAATATTAAAGACACAATGATAGTTCCACAACTTTACGATATGATGTAGTTGTATTTTTGCACAGCAAATGACCTTACTTTAGACCAAAGTAAAGCGAAGCAATTAACGTTACTCAAGTAATGAAGATACTACGTGCACACACATATGGCCTCCTTCATGCAGCCACTATTGAACATAGTACTAGGCGTAATATAATATATACCAACAAATTAACTATTTAAGCGAACATTTGTTCATAAAAGCCATGACTTCTACAAGTAGTAAGGAGGCCTGTCATCACTAATATAGTCGTGATATTACGGGTTGACACTATTCGAACACTTAAGCAACCATCATGTTTATAAAAGTCATGATTCCTACAAGTAAGGAGGCCTGTCATCACTATAATCGTGATAGTACGGGTTGACACTATACGAGCCTATAGTCCATATAGCCTATTGCCCATCACTATAGTCGCGAGTATAGTGACGACAGTGCGTGCCCATTATACGAGCTCTTTAGCGAACCATCATGTTGATAAAAGTCATGATTACTACAAGTAAGAAGGTCTATCATCACTATAGTCGTGATAGTACGGGTTGACACTATACGAGCCGTCGGTATGTTGTATCCAGTAGTTACGGGGGTCGTACGGACTATACCCCGCGCGCGCATAGGCCGCGTTGTTGTAATGTTGTGGTACGTTCTGGTAAGGATGTAGGCGTGAGGTGTCGACGCTATGGTACGTGTAATACACAAGTACATCGGTGTCGGTGTAGTCAGGGTAGTCGTCGCTGCCGGGGTCGGGAGCGGGTTGGCTGGGGTGGTAGGTAGCGGGATGGGCGGCGGGTAGGTCGGGAGGCACTGGAGTGGGAGACAAGGGAAACCAGTGGGTCGTCTGACAGAGCTAAGGGCGACATACAGCGGCGGAAAGCGGTACTCCACTCAGAAGCTCTGAGGAGATGTCTGACAGACATACCGTACAAGTTGTGTGTAAAGAAAACCCCAATACCATACGTTGTAACAACCTGATGAAATTATTTTCGGAAGCTAAAAGGCCTGTTTGTATGGATCGTTTTGTGTCAGTGAGTAGTTGTTTGGTGTAGTTCAGCTGTAGGTTCTGGGGTTTCAGCAGCTTATAGTATGTTGGTATTGGTCCGGGTGTACCAGGTGGTTAAACATGGATAAACAATGCCTTTACTTGGGCTGTGTTAGCATTGGTCTGACTGAAGCAAGAACCTCCTTGACTGTAGCATATGTTTAAACACTGATTGTTGAGGTAACAATGGCTTAGCTGGGTTGGGATGGAATGATGACAGTGTTGCTAGTCTCTGAACGAACTTGTTCTTGCAGTGTGTAACTGCAAGCAGGTTCGTCTTGGTCCAGCTCTAGAACCCAGGTTTAGGTTTGTTTAGGTTTGAAAGGATGACAATTGAAGTGTGGGGTGAAATCAAAGTGTTGCCATTGGTCACGTCGAAATCTTCATGGAGAGCAAGCAAATAATACAGATCGCGCGAAAGTCAGCGTGAATGTTTTTTTCAGGAGCACATTTCTTCTCAGAGCTACTTCTTCAACCAAATGATATCTGATCGCGCGAAATTTAGAATGATTTTTTTTTCAGGAGCACATTTCTTCTCGCGGCTACTACTTCTTCTTGAGGTAGTCCCCGTCTGGGTTGTAGAAGGGGTTGAAGACCCAGGAGCCGTCCGGGTTGGATAGGTAGTGCTGGTCGTAAGCCCAGGGGTTCTGGTAGTACTGCCCCTCCGAGCCGTAGTGTATCTGCCCCTCGGGAGGGTAGTAGTGCGCGTTGTAGTACTGGTACAGCTGACGGTCGTAGTTGTACTGCTGGTAGTTGGGCGCCGGGTCCTGGTACCACGGGTGGACTCCTGTTGATATAGAACAAAATTTTTGGCCGTTGGAATTCCGAATATAAGTTCATCCGGTTGGCAAAACATAGGATATCGGGTTTTTATTTTAACACAACGGATATAGACTCTCATCTGCTGATGTTTCGATGTCTATCAGACACCTTCCTCAGCGCTTCTGACTGGAGTACTGAACTACTGAGGAAGGTGTCTGATAGAAATTGAAACGTAAGCAGGTTTATATGGAAAACCCCAATTATCAATTTGCTATATTTTCATTTAAACACTTGTAAACATGGTTTT
The DNA here is from genome assembly GCF_001625305.1 of Branchiostoma belcheri. NCBI lineage: Eukaryota > Metazoa > Chordata > Leptocardii > Amphioxiformes > Branchiostomatidae > Branchiostoma > Branchiostoma belcheri. Next base: position 661,447 of record NW_017804653.1, on the reverse strand, counting down.
TACAAGTTGGTTTAATTGTGCCATAAAGCGTTGTCTAGTTGACTTGCAGATAAAGGCAAAATCTGCTCTTTAAAGTCCCATTAAAAAGCGTACTCTGTAAGCTTCAATAGTTTTAGATGTTACAGGCACTTTTGCTGTTAAAGCATGACGCCTTGACCTCTGACCTGGACGTGAGCCGCCTGCCACGATGTCCTGAGCCGGCTGTCTGTACTGTGCGGCTTCCTCCACTACAACACATAACGTCACATAACTACAGTTCCTACAACAGCCGCAAGGGGGACGGGAACATCAACCTGAAATAATCAACCCTCTCCGCTAGACGGCGTTAGTTAAACACCCACCATCTTCAAACCCAACCACTGGAAGAAAACTGATTAAAAGGGGCAAGGAAACGCTTCAAAGTTCCACGTAGCAAGTTTAAGTTTTAGACTGATATCTGCCTTAACTCATTTGCATATTATTTGCATATTCGGGACTATTCCTTTGAGAACAATGTTGACTATTTGTTGTCTCACCTGGCATGGTTTCAGCGCCTTCCTGTCGTGGTTGCTGCTGTTCTGCTGCCTGGTTTCCACCGTGATCCTCTTTGTATCCTTATGGAAGATACAAAAATTGTCAGTTGAATATCGCAACTACGTCCCCGGAATATCCCGGATAATCATTGGAAAGGTATGAATGATCGTCCAACTCACCTTCTCGTTCCGGATACTCCGGTTCTGGCTCCTCTTGATCCGGCTGTTCCGGATAGTAGAAGCCGGGATCCTCGCGGTTGGACTCTTCCGGATCTGGATAGTAGGGATCCGGATCTCGTTCTTGAACCTCGGCCTGTTCCGGGTAGGACAGATCTTTTTCCTCTGGTCCCGCCTCTTCCGGATAGTTGGATATTGGCCTCTCAGAATCCGGTTGATCCGGATCGTAGGGATCCACCTCGTCCCATCCCGGAATTTCCCAGTCCGTATCGAATGTCCAGGGGTCTTCGAATGGCCAATCCGATTCCGTGTCCGATTTCTCGGGCTGAGTGACGTCATATCCGTCATTTTCTGGTTTTTCCTCCTCGTCCGGATAAACCGTTTCCGGAGTCTCGTACCCACTTCCGTTGTCTTCACGAGCCTCCGGAATTGGCCCTACAGGCGGGGAAAAGGCGACGTTAAAATTAAAAAAGGAAACTCTCTACACAGCCTTGGTCTTGCGAGGAACAATACTGATGATTGTATGACGGATTGGACAACATTTTTTTTTCAAATATTCAGGTCCACGAGTTATAGCGGACAATTCTAGTTTTATCGACTATTTCTTTATTCAGAAATCACAAGTACATCAGAATATAAGCATGGTACGTTCCTACCTGCTAGGGCCAACCCGATCACACACAGTAGAACCAGTATCTTCCTCATCGTGACGGGAATGAGAGAAGCTGGGAAGAATCTGAAAAATGTTAGAGGGTTACTAAAGGTACACGATTTGTGTTTAGTCTGGTATGTTTCAATGTACAAAACCCCAATTCAGCTATTTTGCTGCTGCAAAGTTCAGTATAGAATTGGTTTCCGAGCTATGAAAGTGCGTCAATGCTACTCCTCGACCACATTTTATAAACGCTTACTCCATGGCCGCCTCACATCGCTGAGAGACCTCTGGGCTGGGCCTCCCGGTGAGACAAATATGAGACTCATACTTCACACCCTTCAACAAATAACAACCACGACCTCAGATGACTATGAGACAGGTAGTCTAGAACTCCAGACTCGGGGCTGAGGCCTTTTCGTGACGGTGTGAAGCCAAAGTTCACGGCGGTCAATTTCTATGGTAAAGTTTCCAATTCTACGGAGGGGTATCAGGTTACCAGGGTTCCACGCGCGGCTTCCGTGGAGCCAGTCTCAACGGTTAACATTCTGTTAAGCAATAATCAACATTTTCACGGGGACTCCATTGTTTAAATGTGATAAAATCAGCACTGCATATAGCTCAAATGTTGTTGTTTTTATTACAATGCTTAAATGTGGGAGAAATCACTCTCAAAGCGTCGAATGCTTATTCTAGAACAATCGACGTCAATAACCAAACAACTGATTTAAACCGACCCCAAATCTTCCAGAAAATCCCTCATTTTTGCATTTTAGAGAACAGTATAACAAAATTAAGATTTGAGTCGGACAGTTTTCTTTATTTCCAAGTTAAAGTGTTGCTAAGGCCGAAAAATTCGCCAAAAAATGCACTTTTTCAACTTCAAAGACCGATAATTCCAGAATGCCGCCATCTTTAAAAAATCCGTCCGACACAGATCGAGATTTGTGTCTTGCATACAATTTAAACCGTTTCTGAGGTAAATTGAATTTGTTTTTGTTGCGGTTTAAATACCAGGTTTGCAAGCATGTCAGGCAGGGTGAGTAAGTAGAGGGGGTAACTTATATACCAGTAAACAACAATTACGATCGTCAAGGTCACACAAGATAACGGCAGTAGCTTCGTTACATGTTACATATCAACTTTAAAACTGGGCATAGATGTACTGTCCCGAAATTGGTTTATATTTGTGAAAAACTTGATTTTTTACTGTTAGGAGGTAGTCGTGTAAAAACGGGCTTGAAGTCGCGGGTTTACGGTACGTGACCGCAGGTGACCCCGTATCGAACGAACGTTCGGTTCTATTTACGTCATATCGAACATGATTCGATTCGAATGACGTCATATCGAACATGATTCGGTTCGATTAAAAGGTTGGAATATTTGGGCTCAAATTTGACCATCGTGGTTCTGCCCCTGTCCCCAACACTACTTAGAGGTTTCCAATATACCCGAGGCAAGGGGTGGGAGGGGGTTAATTGGTTGTGATGTGGAGACTAAACTTAAGGGTCGCAAAATGCCCCACAAACTGACACGTCTGAGTCTGACCTATAGATGCAATGCTTGGATGATATGATTTAGACACTACCTAAAACTTTTTTCTTTAATTTCTAGCACACTTTGTAATAGCATGTTACCTGGGAGATCGCTGGTTCATGAAGTCAAGTTAACTTTCCTAAATGTCTGCAGTGCGAGACTAAGTCTCTCATAACATTCAAGGTCTGTAGTTGATTATTCCCTCTTCAACACGCAAGGGCACAGACGGACGTATGACGGGGTCCTTTCAAATTTACTACTAGGTACGATGTATGTCTAGAACCCAAACCTACCCAAAAACACACCACACGAAATGCTAGAAAGTATCAAAACATTATCAACGAGCCACATTTTAAGCGGTAAACCAATTCATTTTAACACATATTCGAAAACCTTTTGGCAAGCCATCTTCGCATGAAGTCTTCAGTAAAAGATGACACAGAGAAGACAACACACGGTCATCTTGGCTCTGTTTAAAAGCTAAATAAAGAGTAATACGAACAGAAGCTTCAATGTTTTCCCTCTTGTTATGACAGCCATGCACAGTTAAGTCAAGTTTAGTACCTTTGAACCCACAGCTATATATATGGTCGGCTTTTCAAAAAACAGACATCAGCGCGAATTTGAACCAGAAAAGGTACAAAACCAAAGATGAGAATCTTGTCTTTCACTCACAAACGTAACTCCTTACATACAACTTGTTCGTAAAAGTTTGTTAAAGCGTTAAAAAGGTCTAAAAAGTCTAACATACCTGCTCAGTTGAGGTGACACCGCCTCCTAAAGACTTTTGCCACTACCGCCCTTTGGATCGTAAGTTAGCGGTCCGCTGGTGTGACCATGACACGGGAACTCACGTGAGCAGGAACAGGTATTGTCCGGTGTTAGACTGTTGTTTTGACCTTCGGAATCAGTGTCCAGTCCAGTGTCCTTGATGTGAGACTTTGGTCCACACGTACGAACAGGTAACGTTAAACAGTAGCCGCGTGAGTTGGTGATTGTAGGGGATAGGGTCCGCACTGAGGGCCACGCAAATCCTATTTGCTGTTAACAGGATTACCCAACTCCCTGTACAACTCACGCTATCATACATGGGACCAACCAAGAAGAGGAGGGCACATAGAGTACACATATCTAAGCGCTGAATATTATCTACAATAAAAGAGTATATTTTACTACATATTTTAGGATATTTGTCGTCTGACAATATCCATCACCTGACAGCATTATGATGAAAAAATCGCGGTTGTCAAGTATGTCACTGGAACGAAATAAAGCATTGTTGTGTTGCGCTGTTGATATAAGTTATAAACTTGAGTGCAGCGTCACACTGGCCTTTAATATTATGTTTCATGTTTTGATCAATAAAAAAAAACGTAATAAGCATTGAGTGACCTTCGTGAAATATGTATATTCACCGAAGGAAAACATACTGTTTTTGCTACGTTTCCTCTTCTTCTTCTTCTTCTCCAAACAGTGACATCAATGACCTGAACCAATGTCGTGGCTGTTACCATGGTAACTAGTGTTGGGTTACATCATGTTGCAATTTTATAGCAGGAGGGATTTAGACTCCTTTCTGACCATATGTATGAATGTATTTGAGTAAGAATTAACAGAGCAGACCTTATGCAAAGGTAATTTATATTTTATAAACATTATGCATTTGCTTTGAAAATGTTACCTTTCTATTTGTGAATATATTGACACAACCAAGGAGATTGTCTAACGTACTTTCAACGGACCTAAGACAGGAACTTAGTTACAGACAGAAAGCCTGTTGTGACAAACGCCGTTTAAGGGTTAAACAGTGTGTAGTTGTTGCCGACAGTTGACTTCGCCACCGATAATAGACTGATAAATCCAAATCTGCCAGTCTGAGCGCCCGGGGTGTCGCGCAAGCGGAGTACGCTCTCAGTAAGTCCTTGTTTAATAGAATTCGGGGCTAAGGTCATCCTGTGAACCACAGACAGAGTCTAGGATCTATATATAACAGACAAACCGCTGTATGTGTAGGTAACAGTTTAATTCAGTACAGCTGTACAGGGGTGAAGAAGCTAACAGGTTTTCTGTATACAGACAGGCCTTCTTATCAACAACAGTGAGCTCGAATCTCCAAGCAGATGTCTGTCCTACAGAATTTAACAACAATTTAACATAAATCTATGTCTAGGAATACATAAATCTATGTCTAGGAATGACAGCATTGACATTGGAATGTATCGTTATCTTAACAAATGAAGCAAAGTCTACTCTTCTTGTGGTTCTAATCTTCTTAGATGCGCACTACCTGAAATGAGCTTTTAAAAAGATATCATAGCTAAGGCTCCTGCCTATTCGATCCTTGCAAAATATGTTAACATTGTTAACTTCAAGTTACAACGCAACGTACTTTTGTGTTATAGAAAGAGAAAAAGATGCTTTGGAATTAAGTACATATTGATTGAAGTATATATTATATTAAGCCCTGCCTATTATTGAAATTACCTATGTGCATGTATGCCAGCTTGGTTTGTGAAATGTACAAATAATTTGACTGCAATCATGAAAATTCATCATGTGTAAAGTTATAATTTTTGATCCAACACAAAAAATTCTCTCACCTAGAGCTTTCGACCAGTCACTCTTCAAAGAAGCCACGTGACAAGCCTCACTGGGTCAGTCTACTGAGGAAGACCAGAGTGACTGGTCGAAAGCTCTAGGTGAGAGGAATTTGTTGTGTTGGAACAAAAGTTTTAACTTTAAACAAATCTGATTGCAGTTTTACTTTTTAAATTGATAATTAGGATCGTAGAAGGGGTTTTGGACCCATGATTTGTCTTTGTTCATGATCCAGTAGTTGAGCGGGTGGAAGGGGTTGTAGTACGGCCTGTCCTCCCACACGTACGGGTCCACCTTCGCCATCGGACCGTTACCGTTAGGGGTCTCGGGCTGGCCTGGGGGAAGAGAGGAAAAGAAACTTTTGGTAAAGTTGTCATAATCAATTGGGGTGAAGGTAAAGTACGACACGATCTCTAAGCTGGCTGCAAGAGAGTATCAATTCGAATTCCAACCTTCGAATCCGGTATTCGAATTTTCGAAAGCGGCGCACGCGAAACGCGTTCGAATTACTCTATCGAACATCTGGAAGCCCGTGTGATACCACTAGTTATCACACGGGCCTGAACACCCGTACCAGATCAGAGGCTATGACATAAAAGCAATCATCTCGGCTATTTCCTTATCACCATGACGACGTACCTGGTGATTCCGGTGCTGCTTCATTTTCTCCCTCCGCCTTTGGTGTTTCTTTTGGCGCGACTACAACAGGTTCCTCCGGTTCCGGCGGCACGGGGTCCGGATCCGGTTGTTTTGGCTCCACCTCGTTCGAAAACCGATCCCCACCCGGTACGTATGGGTCATACGGATCCGGTTCCGGTTGATACGGATCTGGTTCCGGTACATACGGATCTGGTTCCGGTACATACGGATCTGGTTCCGGTACATACGGATCTGGTTCCGGTACATACGGATCTGGTTCCGGTTGATACGGATACGGGTCGGGTTCCGGTTGATACGGATACGGGTCGGGTTCCGGCTGATACGGATCTGGTTCTGGTACATAGGGATCGGGTTCCGGTTGATACGGATACGGGTCTGGTTCCGGCTGATACGGGTACGGGTCGGGTTCCGGTTCATACGGATCTGGTTCTGGTACATAGGGATCGGGTTCTGGTTGATACGGATACGGGTCTGGTTCCGGCTGATACGGGTACGGGTCTGGTTCCGGTTCATACGGATCTGGTTCCGGCTGATACGGATACGGGTCTGGTTCCGGCTCATACGGATCCGGTTCCGGCTGATACGGATACGGGTCTGGTTCCGGCTGATACGGTTCCGGTTCGTATGGATCTGGTTCCGGTTCGTACGGTTCATATGGTTCGTACGGATCCTCCTCTTCATCATCATCGTCATCATAATCCTCCCCTTCCCCGTCTTCATACTCCAGCTCAGGAGGCGGGATGTAGTTCGGGTTTATAACATACTCGTTGTTTTTGTCTAGAATCCAGTAGCTCGTGGTGTCAATTTCCGACTCCGGTTGTTTGTCCTCCTCTTCTGGATAGTACGGTTCGTTTTCATCAGGGTAGTACGGTTCTTCCTCTTCTTCGTACTTGTAGTCTTCGTCCTCGTCCTCATCAGGATAGTAGTAATCTTCATCTTCATCCAGGTCTGGTTCAGGAGGTGCGATGTAGTTGGGGTTCACGATATACTCGTCATTCTCATCTAGGATCCAGTAACTGCTGGTATCAATCGCCTGTCTCTTCTGGATTGGCCCTGAGAAGAGAAACAACAACAATTTATTATCTTAAATAATAATAATGAATAATAATGGTTTATTGGCCAAATATCACCCGTGCAATCGCAGCCTTATAGTGCTGAATCTTGAAACGTTCATCTGTGTTGGTAGAAACACAAAGTGGAGTTGTTAAGTCGGTACCGCCCCCTCCCCATATCAACCTTCGAACCAACCGGGACGGGGGTCGTTACCGACTTCCGACGAACTTTGACCCAGTGCTGACGTCACACGTGGGTTAAAAGTCACATGTCTACAGCACTTGGGTCAGAAAACTGCCGAAAATTCCGGTGAGTCAATTTTCTTGAGTTGGAGAACAGTTTAATTCTCTTCATAGATAATGTGGGTAAGTCTAATTTCTTTTGTTTGAAACTACAGTATAAACCGTCTTTGTTGACACAAAAAGTACAGTGACTTTCGTAAGGTGTACTACAACTATTTTAATTCAATTGTAACAATACAATACACTGGCCACCCAGGCAGCATAGCTGATTTCGGGTGCCAAACAATACAAAGATTAAACATACACAATATAACATACTAATACAGTAAACTATACTACAACTATACATGCAAGCAAACAAGTGGATACACATGCGTACAAGGAAGAGAAGGACACGAAATCTGTGAGAAATCTAAGACATCTTAAGAAGTTTGTACCTCCACAGACCAGCCCGAAGAGACAGAGGGACACGACGAGCCAGGTTGTCATGACGACAGCAAGTTCTTCCTCCTGCAAAAAAGTCACGATGCAAATATAAGAATAGACATTCCAAACATTAGCTATTCAAAACATGTTCTCACCAATTTATAACCTTACTTAGCATAACACGCGTACATGCTCCTGCCTTCTCTTAAAGTTCAACCACTGAGTATTAGTGCCATCTGCCAGGAAAATGGAGTACTGCAGCTAATTACGATAATGATTTATAGAGCCAAACGCGAGGAAGAAACCACCAATTGATCAATAAAAACCAAAGGCCACCATTCTTCCATTGTACAATACAGGCCCCCTCTTTATATACCTATTTATTAAGATAAACACAGATAAACTGAACTTCTAACAGCAAAGCAAACACGTTGTTGCTTTTTTTTTTTACACCTAACCTGCAGCTGTTCCTAGAAAGAGTTTCTAAATTAAGAATATCTCCTTTCGTATAGTCTTTTTATTCTCGCGGTTGAAGCTGTCATCGAATATTAGGCGGTGAACATGTGTTGTTTATAAGTCCGTATTGTGCTAGTTCTGGTCACAGTAGCGTGATATAAGCTCCCGCGTCTTCCCTGGTCGCCCCTTTCCCCCCTGGGAATTCTTGAGACAGAAGGTAAGAAAACTTGACGGATGGCTGTGTCTGGGGTGAAGACACACGTGTCAAGTTTAGACGTGATCGGGAAACTGAGTAGCTCCAAACCTGGCGGACAGACGGGACGCGCTACCCTGGGTGCCAAACTAGTATCGGGCCGTTAGCCGTTTTCCTTCGGCAGCCAAGAGCCCTTCACCCGCCTATCTAAATGACCGCTACGGGGGAGTTGAGCCCGGGCTAGTCTCCCCGTAGCGGTAATTTAGACCCGCGGGCGAAGGGGCTCTTGGCTGCCGAAGGAAATTGCTAGCGGCCCAATACTAGTTTGGCACCCAGGGTAGGGACGTGCATGTCACAGTAAGGGAGGGAAAGTTTTGCTCTTCTTACCCAAACTACGGGCAACTTTTATACAACATACAGGAGATTAAACAGAGATAGAGGCAGGTTTAGAACGATCTTTTAGAAGGTACAAAATCATCCGGTAGGAATGAAGTTGTGCCAACTTTCAAACACAATGCAACGAAAGGCTTTCAAGAAAATTGTTAAGCGTCATCCGCAATGTGGCGAACTGAATTTTATAAAAACAATATTAAATGTCCATCTAACGTCTACTAACACAATTTCACCAAGTCACATAATATAATATACAATCCGTGAAATATTGCATCGAGAGAGATTTCCAACGTAACGTCCACTTTAGTATGATACACTACTGCATATATAAACCGTGCTGCACTAGAGCTGCCCCATACACACTGCTTTTACAAGTGGTGGATACACGTTAGTCTCCACCAGACTCCTTTGCAGGCTGAATAAAAAGGAGAAATCGGGCTAAAAGGAATATCACTGGCCAGGGAAGTTAGCCGGCCATATAGGGCCCAATTTGCGTGCACGGAGCCTGTTCAGGTAAATTTAGCCTGCAAAGGCGTCTGGTGGAGACTAGAATATGTAATCTATATAACCCGGCAGATAAATAAAAATGGGGTTTATGTGGGTCATTGTAAACTTTATATATGGTTCGTAGGCCACGGTCGTTACAACATGTCCACCCCATCCCCATGTAGTTTTTACAGTGACCGGTGCCTACCACAACCCCAGAGTGTGGACCGTCTCAGTCTACAGAAATGACAGATAAATAAAAATCGGGTTTATGTGGGTCATTGTAAACTTTATATCTGGTTCGTAGGTCACGGCCGATTCAACATGTCTACCCCTGACCCCTTGAAGTCTTTACAGTGACCGGTGCCTACCACAACACCCAGAGTGTGAACCGTCTTCTACAGAAATGACAGATAAATAAAAATCGGGTTTATGTGGGTCATTGCTTTATATATGGTTCGTAGGCCACGGTGGTTACAACACGGCGACCCCTGACCCCTTGAAGTCTTTACAATGAGCGGTGCCTAATACAACCCTCAAAGTGCGGACTGTCTTCTACAGAAATGACAGACCCCGTGACAGACCACCTTCGCGGCTCCTCCAACGTGTACCAGCTAAGATGGCGGGTCGTAAATCTTCTCCTGTGAGACGACAGGTATTTATTTTTGGCGCAAACGACACCAGACGGGTCAGGATGACTTCGGAAGCGTCCCGTCTGACAGAGAACATGTGTCGACCATGTGTAGGGGCAACGCGCCAAGCACTGATGGGGTGGTGTCACCCTGCCAGTTAGTAAGGAAGGTCCCTGTCATGCTCTCCAAGCAGAGGTTTAGACTTAGGTTTAAATTTTATTACGTTCGCCAATTAGAAGTGTGTGTTTGTGTGTGTGTGTTTGTGTGAGAGTGTTTGTTTGTGTGAGTGAGCAAGTGAGTGAGTGTATGTGTGTGAGTGTATGTGTGTGTGTGTGAGTGAGTGTATGTGTGAGTGTGTTTGTGTGTGTGTGTTTGATTTAGAAAAAATAACACTTATGAGTGTATTTGTGTGTGTTTGTGCATGTGTGTGTGTGTGTGTGTGTGTGCGCGCGCGCGCGTGTGTATGTGCGTGTGTGTGAGCGTCTTTGTGTGTATGTGTTCTTGTGTGTTCTTGTGTGTGTGTGCGTGTGTGTGTCCGTCCGTCCGTCAATTAAACATAATAACTCGAGAAGGTTTAGATTGTCTTGATGTTTGATTTGGTAGGTGAGTAGGTCTTGATAAGTGTTATTTTTTCCTAAAACAATGCCTCAGACGCAGACGACACAACCTAGCCAACCAACCAACACCCAACCACTAAGCCTGTGTGTTCAGCCAAAGAGATATTATATCAGCTATACAGATACAGGAAACTTCCAACTGTGGTATGCAGAAGGGTACCGGTGGCAGGATATAGTCGGCTACTCAGAAGTTCAAGACAAGGCAACGTGCCAAACGCACATACGGGGGAGTTTACCGTGATGCCAACTTGAACCGGCTAAACCCACAGGATGTCGCATAGAGCTGGCCAACAGATAATCTAGTTTTAACACCAAGTAGATGAACACGCAGGAATTTTAAGTTTAGAAAGATGATAGAACTAGAAATGTACACATTTAAGATCATTTAAACTACCTACACCAAGCCTTGTATTTCAATCTATTAAAAACAGTGCAGATTTAACTTAAATTGATAAAAGATTATATACATATCATGATAATCTAACGATTGTACCTATTACTACTTTTATTCATACCTCTTGTGCCATCTTTTTGTCATAACATTTATACATGAGAAAAATAGCCTTTAAACGTTAGTCGAATTTTATGTGCCACGTGGCTCGTCAAATGTAAATTGTTCAGCTATTTAACTCATACGTTAAGATATCTTTCTATTTCCTGAAGATTTAAAATACTGGTGCGTTCATGAATTTTGGCTCGTAAGTGTTGTGACAAAAGTCATGGCTGAAGACCAAGGAAAGAAGTGCGCCCAACTAAAGCCAAGAGTTAAAACAACACGAAAGAAATTTACAAGGTCCGGATACGATTACAATCCCTTATCATAATAAACAACTACTTAAGTTCCAAGGGTCAGGGTGTAGCAATCGTAGGGAATAAATTTGCAAAGTAAGGAAAACTAAAGATAGGAATTATCTATATCAGGAATGCTGTGAATTGAATTTAAAATCGTCAATTAGATTTGGGATAGCTGGCTCGGAGCATCTTTTGTTTCTATATTCTTGTTCTTTGTAGCTTTGTAGTTTCTGAACTATCCCAATCATTGTGACACTATAAATGTAGCGCATGCACGTATCTTTCTAAAATTATGAAGAATCAGTACGTTTTGAGCAATAAAGTTTGACAATCGTTTCTTAATCTTCCTAATGTTAAGGTTAGAATTCCAAAACCGGGGCCTACTTCGGAACAAAAATATGATATAAAAGACCACAAAACAGAAAATGTTCAAAAATTAATCTTGAGCACTGTTTGTGTATAGTCGTGATATAAATTGTATCGCGCAAACAGCCCGGCCGGGCCCCGGTTTGAAACCGTGACCTTAGCCTAACAGATCTGGGTACATGAACTTCTCTGAGGTACTGGTTATGATTAACAGCGGCCAAGTCCAATCTGCCATCCAGACAGCCGATTTCCGTTAAACCTGTCCGGGTGTTGGATGGCGAGTGTTGAGCACGAGCCAAGTTCAAGGTTGGAAGCCACGTTGCTGCTTTCTCGTAAATGTATCAATTTAAAGAGGATGCAGCAGTATGTGCTAGAGTTATGCACCGTAAACTAATTTGTAACCGTAAAACAATTGTGGCTGCTCACAGTTTTCGGTTAAAGCAGGACTAAAATTATTTGAGTGGCATCACGGAAATTGTTGGCCAAATGATGACCGCAATGCATTGGTGTGGTTTCTTGACCAACTAAAAAGACCTCTCTGTACTCTCTCTAAGAATCTTTCTTTAGCTTAGATTTAAGATCAAGGTGCACTGGTTTGGACGTCCCCGCCCTTTATCTGTATATCTAAGTATCACATTTGAAAGCTTGCCTATTCTTTGATTATAAGATAGCTTAGGCATAAATTCTTGCTAAGTTATGTGGTTAGATAAACGGCAGTTTTCGATAAGTATATGACTTAGCGATCTCCTCAAAGCTGCTCAGTAATACTAGAAGCTGTTCTATTTATATACAATCAGTCATTCTATTATATACAATCGACAATCGTTAAAATTAACGACTCAATTTACAGAATCCCTGAACCGTGGCAACAACGTTCTGACAAGTAGAAAAACCAGACGACCATTTTGAAAAGTTGGACGTGAGTATTATGGGTACTGACAAGTCCACATCATCATAGCTTGCGGCAAGAAACTCAGTACAGTAACTGCAGAATTATCACATTTGTAAAGCACAAAACAGTGTATCTCTGGCGGAAAGACAAAAGTTGTAAATCTCACACGTTTCATGAAGCTAAAACAAAAGTAGACAGACAAAATTGGGACCTACCTTCTTCTGTCTCCGTGTTAAGGTGTTGGAGTCTTGTGACGTGCTATTCGGCTGGGCTGGCGGCCCTTCGAGGGGTCCATATACCGTAACTTGGCACAAAATTAGCGCGCGTCTTTTAAACCGACAGGGGGTTGGAGCCAATATCTTACGTAACGCTTCCTGTAGGTGACGTACTCGTCTTTTGTATGTCCGGCATGTGCGTTTGCTTACCCGTTTTCTCAGAATCCTTGGCGGAAAAATATACCGTTGTTCTACAAGAAGTGTATCATTTTGGCGTAGTTATACTGTGCTTACTAGTTAAGCTTTTCTTTAAAATGACCAAAAACAAACTGTGATGTTATATCTTAGAGGAACACAAATTTATGTGCGCGTTTTGGTATTTAAAGTGTCAAACGAAGGGTTTTAAGTGTGGGTACGGGGTGAAGTTATTTGCAGGAGTACGGTAGGGAATTTATGGCAGTGTGAGTTGGACAGACAAACTCAGCGGGGCCAGCGCAGAGTCTGTACGGGTGACACACTTCTGTCAACGCACGGGCCGCGGTATTAAACCGGCTCCCGCTAGTTCTGGATTTGATCTTCAACTCCAGAGGCACACGGGATAAATAAACACAGGCTTTGTGAGATACCAACGTTAATGTTGAAATTGACATATTTTACTTGATTGACTGAAATTGCAACAGTGCAATACACGCGGAACAGAGGCAGCTGTTGCTGGTGTTGTGTTCCACACGTAGAAACGAATACTGGACATACAATACTCATTTTCACTTGAGTCTAGTGGGGAAAGTCGTGTTAAGTGCCTTTCCCAAGGGCACAAGATAGGTGGCATGTCAGGACTCGAACCCGGGACCTCTTGGTTCCAGGAAATAACCAATACACTGTCACCTTTTTGCTACCTTTTCTGCGACTTAGCAAGTCACATTCACGACCGTACCAAGAATCCTCACTAGTTCGTGCGACGTACTGACCAGGCCATGAATTGAAGTCCCAAATTCATCGCAGGCCCAATCTGGTTTTGGTGTTGACCTTTTAAGTCACTCGCAGAACCACAAAATGAGCTGTAAGCACAGGCTTATCTAACGTACAGAAGCTGGTACAGATTTTACACTCAATCAACTCGAAGCAAAGCCTACACATAAATATCGTCGCTAGACAAGTTGAAGGGTTGAAGGCCATTCAAGTTCAGAAAGACACGAAATAGATCAGCAGTTCATCACTGCTACTCTTACAACCATGAGCTAACACACTCGGTCTACAGTATTTTTACTGTCACTCGAAACTCTTAAATCCTTCCCTTAAGTGCTGGCGCGCGCAAAACTACACGTAGGTCTGGAGTTGATCTTAAAGTTCTGAGGGGCGCGGACTGGATAAGCCTGTATTGTATACAGTTATCGTGGCAGAGGCTAAGACAAACTTTACATTCCTCAAGATCCGCGTTAAGTCTAGAGTTTACCGAGCGACTTCGCCTCAGTTGTAGATAAAGTGCGGGCAAAAGGAGTTTGTTACTATTAAAGGTATAGATGGGGTGGTTTTAAAATCGCGTTGCCCGGTGTGCATTGGCTATTTGGCGTGTCTTTTCTATTAAATCTGTTGCACAAATTATTTCTAAAACAATTCGGGGATTCCTAAATATTTCTATTGAATTTCGCGCCAAACCGCAAGTTTTTCTGATCCGTTCACGTATATAAACTTCATTCTTGACACTTGGGTGAAAAAAAGAAGCACAGTCGGATCAGCAACCAAGTGTAGTGTGTCCACGGTCATTCGTGAAATACTCGATCTATTGACATTTCTGCAGACACCGACTCACAGAAGTGAGACCTTTGCTGAACCAGGCGTTACTCGAAGTTTGCTACCCCCTCTCTACTATACTATACACAAGTTACTGTAGTATTTCAAGATAAAGTAGATCACTACCCTGTACCAGGCATGTAAAACTAACGTTAAATAGAACTGAGATTTCACTGCAAAACACCGTAAAGTTAGATTCTATTGAAGAAACAAATAATATCAGGAATAATATTAAACCTGACCTGATCCAATGTGCATAAAACAGAAAGCTGCACAACGCCACAAGTCACAAATTGTATGTAAAATATGATGATAAATTTGAACTGATGTACACTTACATCTTAACTAGTAACCACCTCTGTTTAAAGACCACGTGCATTTATATGGCTATAGTATTGTGGCTGAATATATGTGCCTGTATATATATCTTGGTCACTGTCTAATAATCATTAAAAAAATTATAGTCAAACTTGACACAAACAATAAGAACCCTGTAAATAGTAAATATATAGTGGCCACCTGTTTACTACGACCAAGTCCATTCGGAGGTCGCTATAGGTAGGTTTGACTGCATTAGAATGAGCAGATTTACTGTGCTGCAGTACCGCCTATGGCCGATAGAAGGGGTTTCTGGCCCATGACCCGTCCTTGGTGAAGATCCAGTAGTTGTCTGGGTGCCAGGGGTTGTAGTGCGGGGCGTTGCGCCACACGTAAGGCACGATCTGCACCACATTGTTGTTCCCGCGAGGGGGCGCCGCTGTCACAGGTGCTGGAAGAGAGATGTAAGATAATTTGTCACTATCTTTTGCCTCCTACATCACCAGTTACCATGGTAACAGCCGTCTGGTCCAGGTCATTAACCTTATGTGATGGAGAAGAAGAAGAAACAGAACAAGAACAACATTCGGAGACTTCATACCTCAGACCTCATATGAAATATGAGTCTTCATAAATTTCAACACAGACATACCAAAAACAATACCTCCATTTTTCATGGAGGTAACAACATGTTTTCCTTCTTAAATAAATAATATAACTTGTACAACACATATCAATCACTATGAAAGGATTTTGAAAGACATAAATAAACGTATAAATGAAGGAAAAGTGAAGCAAAGCTTTTTGTACACACCTTTAGGCTCTTCATTCTTCTTCACTGCTGTTTCTAGAGTGGGGGAAAACAAGTGGAAGATACACTGAGCTTTACAGTAGCATTGGCACATACAAGAATAGTAATGTAATGACGGGATAAAGATACATAGTTTGTTCTATCCAAGATGGAAAATTTCTTAATCTTATGCACTAATGCATCCCGAAGCAGGTAGAAAATGTAGAAAATACACCCACCTTTCTCAATAGTTTCATTGGTACTTTCTTCCTTCTTCTGTTCTTTCTTTTCTGGAGTGGGAAGAGTAAGTTGTCATGAGGATTAGAAATCTATCAAATCAAATGCCTCCACTGGATACCTTCATTCATTCATTCATACTCAAAATTCAATTACTTACACCTCAGAAAATCACAATGACTATGGTAGATGGTAGATATGGCAGACAAGGAATAAGTGTACCTGGAGACTCTTGTGGAACTGTCTCTTCTTCAGGTTCTTCCACCGTCACTGTTTCCTCTACAGACGACTCTTCTGGTGCTTCTTCTTCAGCAGGTTCCTCCGGAGCAGATTCTTCTGGTTCCTCTGGAGCAGTCACTTCTATTTCCTCTGGAGCAGGCTCTTCTGGTTCCTCCAGCACAGGGGCTTCTGGTTCCTCCGGAGAAAGTGCTTCTGTTTCCTCTGGGGCAGGTGCTTCAGGTTCCTCCGGAGAAGACACTTCCTGTTCCTCTGGAGCAGACACTACTGGTTCCTCAGGAGCAGGTGCTTCTGTTTCCTCCGGAGCAGGTGCTTCTGTTTCCTCCGGAAGAGACACTTCTGGTTCCTCTGCAGCAGGCTCTTCTGTTTTCTCCGGAGCAGATTCTTCTGGTTCCTCCGGAGCAGATTCTTCCAATTCCTCCGGAGTAGGCTCTTCTGGTTCTTCCAATGCAGATTCTTCTGGTTCTTCCGGAGCAGGCTCTTCTGGTTCCTCTGGAAGAGTTGCTTCTGGTTCCTCCGGAGCAAGTTCTTCAGTGTCCTCTGGAGCAAACACTTCCGGTTCCTCCAGTGCTCCCGTTTCCTCTGGAGCAGGCCCTTCTGTTTCCTCTGGAGCAGACACGGCTGGTTCCTCCACAGCAGGCACTTCTAGTTCTTGTGGAGCAGATGCCTCCAGCTCCTCCTGAGCAGGTGCTTCTGATTCCTCCGGAGCAGGCACTTCTGGTTCCTCCAGAGCAGGCACTTCTGTTTCCTCCAGAGCAGGCACTTCTGTTTCCTCCGGAACAGGTGATTCTTGTTCAGGTTTTTCTGGCTCCTCCAGAGCAGGTACTTCTGATTCAGGTTGTTTGGGCTCTTCCTGTGCATCTACATCAGGTTCCTTTGGGGCAGGCAGTTCTGGTTCTATTGTTTCTGGTTCCTCCAGAACTGGTAGTTCCACTGCAGGTGGTCCTAGTTCTTCTGGAGCAGGTAGTTTGGATTCCTCTGGAGCAGTCTGTTCCAGCACAGTTGATTCTGGTTGCTCCGGAGCAGGTAATTCAAGAACAGACTGTTGAGGCTTCTTTGGAGGAGGTGTCGCCGCCGGTGAATACTGTATCCACGCCCTCGCTCGAGGCTTTACCGGAGCCGGTACGTCTAAGGCAAAGGGTATGGGTTCTAGTCCCAGGCCTGCTGCAGGGTCTAAACCTGCATACGGATCATACGGATAGGGGTCAAATAGTCCTGGCAGCGTGTCGGGTAACGTCTCGGCTCCAGCTCCAGGGATCAGCAGATGTTCTTCCCCACGTGTGACATGTAGAGGCGGAGGTGGGATGAAGAAAGGGTTCTTCACAAACTTTCCCTTCTCATTGATGATCCAGAAGCTGGTGGTGTCTGGCAGCTCACCCGGGATGAACAACTCATCCACAGACTCACTCTGCCTCCTTCGGATTGGGCCTAGACAAGAAAGGTTAAGGACAGAGATGACAGTTGCAAAAAATGACTAACAAACAACTAGTTATCTATTACAGCAGCTCAGAAAAGGCTAAGAAATTGGCATGCCTATAGTACCAGAGTTATCAATGCTAAGAAGATTGTATTAATTGTATCTTACCAGCAATAGCCACCCCAAACAGGCACATCACCAAGACTAAGATGTTGGCTGCCATGGTAACAGAAAACTGACCTGAGGAAAAAAAAAGATGCCTCAAAGTTCAATTTTACGCTTTTCATCAGTGAACAAGTGTGTGTTCTCTCCGCATGTACATCATTCTGCAAATAGCCTTACCAAATTAGGTTATTGTATCTGCCTAGCTGGTAAAACCTGCTAAAATGTAGGTCAATACAGAAATGTGTTTATAGTTCTCACAAACAGTAGAATGTGTGAGAAACACCACTTCAATCCAAGGTCGTCACTGTTCAATGGAACTAGGTCATTTTACCGGACTACTTTGCTTGTTGAAAAAATAGCAGAAAATGGGTTGAATACCAGAGGAATCAAGAAAAGATCTGTTCACTGAAAAGCTACACTTTCACTGGTCAGAGAAGGCAAATGCTGTACATTTTATAGTTACATGTACTACCGGTAGCTATTTTCAACAAGTACAATAAACAGTGGAGCATTGCTTAATGACCCTTTCCAGTAGAGTGCATGTTGAGTGATCGACAATGGGATTTGAACTCCCAACCTCTTGGTCCAGTGGGCTCTGCTACCATTACTTGTTCCTCGAACAAAATAATCCTCTGATTTGGCTGCAATTAACTATTTTTTTCAGTAAGAAGCCAAGTTGCTGTCCAACCTCTAAAACATGTATCAAAGAAGCACACAAATACTTTGTCAATGAACATGAATGGCAAAATACCCATCTACAATAATACAACCAGTGTCTATTCTCTCCATAGTCCATTGAGTCAGCACTCTAGACAGGTCTAAAACATGAGCTTGCTGTGTTCTGTTATTCAATAGAAAAAGTTCCCTTACCTGTGTGTGACCAGTAGAACAACTTGCTGCTATACAGATGGACACCACACTGACTGTGCCACTGACCACCGACACGGGCTTTAATACCAGATCTCTGCTCCAATTGAAGAGACGGCTTGACCACTAGGTTGCATGTGCATACGTGACCTACAGGGCAAGTCTGTGCTACCTACCACAGTTCATTTATACAGTCAAACCTGTAGTAGTGACCACCTCTGCATTAGATACCACCTGGAAATTTCTGATGGTACCTTAGATTATTTTACCTTCTCATCTGAGCACCTACTGTGATCGAAGCAGTTTGCCCATCTAAACTCAAGATTTAAGATTTTCAAAATGTCAAATACAATCTACAACCTAGAGTAAGCAGAGATGTTGTTTTCTTGTTCTTGTGATGACATAGACACTTTAATCTCCAAGCAGATGTTGGGTGTAAGATAAACGTTTTCTGACAGCCACAGGAAGCCAGAAAATGTTTTTTATATGATCTTCCACTCCCCTCCCCAAATGTCTGCTGGAGATAAGAAATGTATACCAGTACATACCAGAGGAGAAAACCTTTTGGTCATCTGATGACTACCAGATAATTCCAATGTTTGTCCCACTTCAGGTCAGCTTTAGAGATAGGGGTGACATTTGGGATAAATACTGGAGTAACAAAACTACACATACTGCTAACATTCTTTCATACACCCATGTCCAGAAGAGAACAAGAAATTGCCATGCTTTCAAGTACCAGAGTTATCAACCAAGGATTGAGGTGTTCAAGAATTCATTCTTTCCTAGAACTATCACAGAGTGGAACTCGCTGTCACCAAGTACAGTAGGGGCATTGTCAATAGATAGCTTTAAACAATGTCTAGAGTTAGAAGTTCAAGGGTTAGGTGTGACAAGTCGGTGTTATATAGCCAGCTGCCGCTGCGCCGCGTGCCTGCGAAGCTGGTGTGTTACACCGAAAGCGAAAGGCGGCTATACCTATACAGATACAGATGTCTGAACTTCGCTTGGATGCTTACTACTACAATGTACTAAAATTGTATACATGTACATGTATATGCAGGCAGAAGAGATATTACAATACCACCA
Source organism: Branchiostoma belcheri (assembly GCF_001625305.1). Lineage (NCBI taxonomy): Eukaryota > Metazoa > Chordata > Leptocardii > Amphioxiformes > Branchiostomatidae > Branchiostoma > Branchiostoma belcheri. The sequence goes on along the minus strand of NW_017804653.1, from coordinate 641,638 downwards.
GTGCAATACATGTTTTTTATTGGCATGGAAAATGTTTTATAACATTTCAAATTAAATTCATAACTCTACAAAGGCATTTATTAGACTAAATATGCTTCATTTCTTGCTGGCATTACATCATTTGTCTTATTACATACATACATAGTAGAAACAAAAGCAATTGAACCCCCAATTTGTGTACATTTTCATATCAAGAAGCAAGAATCTCTGCATGTTTTTTTTGAGGGGGAAAGCAGGGGATGAATTGTCTCCTATAAACATTTTTTTTTTACCCCTGGACGGTAGTAAACTAAATATGGGCCTCAGTCAGCCCAAAACTTCTGTTACTTCTTACCCTTCCAAGTGTTTTGAAGGCCATTTAATACACTGTTACAAAATTATCTTTTTAACCTAGTGCAAGTTAAATAAGGAGAATTAAACAGTTCTTCAAAATAATCAACTGAAGTTTCAGAAATACTGACTTCACTTCATGTTTCTCATACACTTTCATCACTTTATAATTATCTAACCTTTTAGATCAGACTTTGTGCATGTTAGCACAAGTCTGTTGGGCCGTGCTGGTCCCTGAGAGTTGGGTGCTAAGGCTGCATCTGTTGCTAAATACATGTAGTTACATTCTTACTTCACAACCACTTATTGTAAGAGCCAATGTTTCGATGACCATCTGTCATCTTCCTCAGGGCAATTATAACTGGTTCACTGTGCAATGAAGCTGGGTGTTACTGCTATCTTCAGTGCACAGTGAATCTGTCACAATTGCCCTGATGAAGATGACAGTCAGTAAAACATCGACTCTTATTAAAAGTCGCTGTGAATAAAGAACATTGCTACTGGTATTCAATCATTCACTAAATTGATGAAATTATTCACGGATGCTTCTGTTGCTATACAACAGTCAATGTCTATGAATACTGCCTATATCTGTTTTAGGACAACATGTAAGGTTCTAGCCACCCTGTATGAAAAAGGACCTGGTATGTCTTTGCTTACTGAGTATGTTTATCCCTGGCAAAACCGCTTGAACATCCTTCATGGTCTGTATTCTAATCTGGTTGTCAGGATTTAGATCATTCACTGTCCTCAGTCCTTTTAGATTCTCCAAAATTGTTGCAATGAATTTGTTTCTCCCAAAATCATCCTGTAGCCTATAACAATGACACCTCTTACTCAAGAAAACAGCTACTCAAGCAGCTGGCTAGATTTTGAAAACTATCAGATGTTAGTAGTAGTGTCCTCTACATGTACTATCCGTTAGTTTTCAAAACCTATCCAGTTGCTTGAGTAACTGTTTTCTTGAGTGTTTCACTACCTGTGTGTCTACCCTTCGTTGACAAATGAACCCCCTTATTTTTACCCCCCCCCCATTATTTCTATACCACCTCTATTTATTCCCCCCTCCCCAGAACCAGCCTTTAACCATGTTCGCTATCCCCCCGCCCTTTTTCTGCTCGGCCAGGCGATCCTGTAATGACGGGAACTCCACGTGATTCAGCGCCAGGTCAAAGAACAGCGGCTTGCACGGGATTGGTTGGAAGTTTGGCGGGAAGGTCACCATGTTGGCGCCGGTGTCGTTGAGGGTCAAGTCCTGTTCGTCTGGCGAGGTGGGCGAGTCGAGGATACAGGAGGCGTGAGAAGAAGACTTGTTGGCGTGGACTTCTGCCACCAGTCCCTCCAGCTCCGCTATTCTGTCAGCGGAGTCGGGAAGGCTTGCGTACAACCCCAGCGCGGTTTTCCCCTGCACCAGAGCCTGGTCGTACAGCGCCACGGCTTCCTTCCACTTCTGGCTCACGGCGTACGACTTCGCGATGTAGAAGCTGCGGTAGGCTTTGCACGCGTCGCTCTGCGCCTCCAGGTTCTGGGATGTTGTGGTGTCGTCTTGTACGCCGGGGAGTTGTCGCAGCTCCTCCACGTTCTGCAGGATGATGTCGTACAGGCGGACCAGGTCCTGAGGTTTCGCCGCCCGTCGGCCGTCCACAGTTCCACCTGAAATAACAAGGTATAAACTGCTCAGATATATCCTAAAGTCAACTTACTACAATATTCTTTTTCAATATCTCATTTTCTTCCGCTTATCGACCATCAAAATTTCTCTGAATTTGTAGAGAGCAACAATTGGTGTCTACCATGAGAGGTTATGCCCACTACATGTACATACCAAACTCACTGAACAGAAAACTTATTGAAATTAAACAAGGCTTTTGAACTTACTTTGATGTAATCTCCAAGCTGATGTTGGGGTAGAAAATCGTTATCATAACTGGCTAGCTTCTCTTCTGTCAGAGAAGAAGGCCGGTCAAAAAACTTTCTAAATTTCTAGTTCTGCTAGATGGACAGTGGCTGACATACAACTCATTTCCTAATCTATCATCCTGCTCCTTACCAGGACTGAGAGAAGCCTTGACCGTGTCTGCCATGAGCAGGTTACGCTGGATGGTGATGGTGTTACGGATGTAGGTCAGGTAGGTCAGCAGGTGGCCCACCTGGGTCGTCTTTCCCTCCGCCTGCGCAGCACGGGCTGACGGGTCCTCACGCAGCTCTGCTCGCAGAACCTGCACAGACATGGAGGACAAATATGTTCACATCAACCGAGCAACATGCACTCAGGCATGGAAAAGTAGTGGTCAAGACTCTTGCTGATTGTTTGTACACTTGGTGCCTACTTGAAAAGACTTACAGGTCTTACCAGAACCAACACGCAAGTGTCTGTGTTGGTAGAATTCCCACCTTTGTTCTGAAAATACTGAACATACAACAAGGAGGTGCAGGAACAAAATATGAAGTTGTGACATCAGCATCAGTCATATTTTATAGACTCCATATTCTATATCTTACTCCAATCATATATTGAACAATTGTTGATATCAATTCATGGTCACAATTCAAACTATTTGTACTGTACTACATGTAAATGTGCCAATAGTGGCTGACTTATGATACACAGTAATTCTTGCCCAACCTGCATGGCATCCTTGCAGTCCATAAGTAGTTTCTCGTACACCTCTAGTTTACTGTTGGTATCAGGTGCAGCCTGGAGGTCTGTGGAACTCTCCTGGTAACTCAGCAGGAACAGTCGCACCTAAGGACATACAGACACCTGTTAGAGACCATACACAAACACCTGTGTGAGACCAGGAGCGACCTGGAGGTCGGTGGAACTCTTCTGGTAACACAGTCGGACCTATAGACATAAACATAGATACCACACCATAAACACAGATGTGATACCACACATAAACATCTGTGTGATAGTACCATACATAAACACAAGTGTGAGACCTGACTTATGGTATCAATTGCAGCCTAGAGGTCTGTGGAACTCAAGACAGAAACGCTGGTGAGAGGCCATACACTAACACTTGAGTGAGACCATGTACAAACTAGACTGTTGGTGTTAGCTGGAGCTCTATGGCAATTATTTGTGTGGGTGGGTGGGCAGTAGCCATTTCTCAAGACTGTATCTTTTATTTTCAATTAGAACTATCATTTGTTGGGTGTCTATCAAGTATTTCAAGTGTTTATTAATTAAGTATATGTCTAGAAGATACATGACACCAAAAAATGCACTGTTGCACACATCTTAATAAGCTTGATAATGTCGTACTGATATCTTTTAAGTGTACAGTTTTACCTGTTCCTGTTTGACAGAGACAGTCCGTCCCTGCCAGGTGACTTCGCTGATGGTCGCCGCCTGCTTCTCCCTCGTCTGGGCAACCAGCTCGTCCAGCTTATCTCCCAGCATGCCCTGCAGCAACAGGGGATCATGGGATAGGTGACGTCATGCCTTTTTGTAATTCAATACTATTTTGTAAGCTTCCAATGCCATGCAGACATGACTATAAACATACTCAAAGACAATTCAAGTTCTACTACTGGACAAATTAGGTAGATTATTTCCAGATTCGTGACATTCATCACTCTTCTTCAGGGTCACTATTTTAAAATGATCTGACAAAACTACTGAACACTCATCACATGTAGAGATATCATCAACATAGCTAAGATTCTGTAGTAGGTAGCATGAATGTGTAAACTTTGAGATTAGCTTGTCTTACACCAAGTTTTGACAATATTTCTTCCGTAAATCTTGACTAAAAGTTCTGACAAGGAAGCAATTTTTCTTCTGTGCATCACGACTAAAAGTTGAAACTTTACTGACCTGTGCTCCAGACTTGACCCTCATCTGTAGCAGGTCCTCCATGGCGGATTGGTCACCGATGTTGTACGCGCAGTACCGTATACTCGGCTTGATATCCTCCACCCGCAGGTCGTACACCATCCGCGCGTCCTCGGGGAGAGCGCTGCTCAGCTTCTCGTAGATCGTCTTGGCTTCGTTGAAGTGGTTGAGCGCCATCTCCCATAGCTGGACCTCGAACTCCAGTGAACCCTGCATCCAGGCACTGTACGCCTGCGCCTCTAACTTGGTTCTCGCATCAACCTGGTGGAAATATAGGTACATACAGAAGTTTATGTATGCAATGTCTTCACCAGTGTCAACAACTAGCACCAGTAACCAAACTACCAGTAACTAATGCCAATAACTACTGAGTACTGTCATCAACTAGTGTCAATAACTTAAGCTCTATCACCAAGAAAGATTACACAAATAAGGGTATACATTTGCTAGATATCTTGACTTATTATATTGAAATCTTTTAGTAATGGTAATATTATTTTTACACTTAGCCGATAATTTGCTCGTTCAATGATTTTAGCTATAATTAGTACCTTGTCTGACATGTGACCTCAACGTGTATGCAAATTTGTAGTCATGTGTATATTTGTACTGTGTGTGTAATGTGTAATGAGCCCTGGAAGATTAGCCCTAACGGGCTAAAGGGTATCGTTCAGTTCAGGGCATCCTCTTTTGAGGTATTGTAATAAACTGAAACTGGACTGGACTGAACAGCAAAATGTTCAGAATTTGTTCGGATATTTTATGAAATCCTGTGATGATGAAAAATATAGTTTAGCTGAACTTTGTCAAAACTGTTTACTTTTATTATAAGAAAAACAGAAAGAAAACCACATCTTCCACCATGTTTTCAAGTTCCAAAAAGATGTGTGATCATAAATTGAAAAGGACAAAACAACACTATGGCAGTATTCCCACCTTGTCAGAGTCACAGAGCTTGGCCAGAGTGGCTGCATGTCCTGCAGCTTTCTTCATACGGCTGACCATGTGGAACTGTTTCCTGTGCTCTGTGTTAGCTTCTTGTTTCAACTGGAAAAAAAGCACAGTCAGTGAATCAACCAAACATTGTACATGAAGATAATGTTATTCCTAAACTGATGTCAGTAACATTTAATATAGTCATAAGTTGTAGGATAAATTAGTCTCGTACTTTGTAGCATTGTTGATTAATAACAGTTGTTGCCATTCATTGTAGAATTTGTACAATTTTCCAGCAATAAAGTTCATTAATACATGTACATTCATTCATTTATTCTCTCCCTCTCTGGCTAGAAATACCTTGGTCATGTATTAAGAATGGATGACACAAGAAAACCTAAAACAGCCTTAGACACCTGATGGGAAAAGAAAAGGTTTAGATCCAATGCCACTTGGAAAACAACTCTGTCAGATGACCTGGCATCCACGAAACTATCCTAACAATCAGCAAAGAAGGTGGCCAAGACCCAGATCATGAAAGAAAAAAGTCATGGCCTTATCATCAAATCTATAATATAATATAGCTCCCGAGCTCTACATCCTCTCCGCAAATAGAGAGGATGTAGGACTTTGTAGCTAAAATAAGTTTGGTAACCAGGCTAAAAAGTCATGGCCTTATGTGTCCTAAGGGATGAAGAGGATAACTTGAAGGCCCGATAAGTATATCTGTGTAAGTACTAGTATATAAGTAACGTTAAGTATATAACCTGCATAGCATAACTCCAGGCCCTCTCTGCCTCCATCAGTGGTATGAGAAGGAACCGTTGCTCCGATAGAAGCTCTTCTGTGATTGGCTTCCTCTGGAACTTGTGTCGATTTCCGCAGGTGAAGTGAAGACCCTTCCTAAGCCTCCGTAGGCGCCGTGCACAGTAACCCCTGTAATTAGATATGTGAGGTAAGATCACTGGGAAATGAGAGCAAATGCCATGATATCATGGCCAGCAAGCAGTAGTAGTTGGGTGATTTACCTACTAATAATTTGCATAAGCCTACCAATACTAAGTAATTGGCAGGGTTTTTTCTAAACAAGGAAATAAGGGAGCTGCTCCCTCATGTAACCAGCCAGCTCCCTTATATCAATTTTCAGATTGAACCTTAGTGGGTACTTACATGCCATTTAGTCTTTCTTAAATGATCTTTTTCCAGTAAAGTTGTAAAAACAATACAACATGCATTCTACCATTACAAACTGTGTTACTCTCATTAAAAAAATCCCCCCTCAGTCACTTCGCCATGCTTGCAATCTGCTCCCTCATGCTAAATTTTTCTAGAAAAACCCCTGATTGGCATATGTTTAAACCAATAATTGATGTAAACAATAATTGCTCGTATATAGGTCCATATGTATGATAGGCAAGTGGCGTACCACTAGTAGTCCATGTATACAGCTGCCCTTAAAATGCTGTACTCGACTCCAGTTATGATTATGTCATATAATATTAATCATGAGGTTTTCTACATCTAGTGGAAGATGCAACAACCAGATAGAAATAAAGTAGACCTGGAATTAAAGCAACTGACACATGTAAAATATTTCTGTGCAATTCTGCTACATATCATTTTAGGATCCATACACTATAACCTTTGGCCCTGAGCAAATCTTCTCAAATCCACACATTTTTAACACTTAACTTAACTTAAACAGCTGTCACCTTCATTATGCTTGATACAGAATTGGTAAGATCATATCTGAAAATGTTTCGCATTCAAGTTGATCAGGGTAGTCTGGGATGTAATACGGAAACCTTTTGCAGTAAAGTTGGACACATTTTTCGTCCTCTAGACTCATAGAAATCATAGTGTCTAGTCTGCTATCCACGTATGCATAAATGCTGGAACTAGAAAATCTAAAATTATTAGCTTATAATATAATTTCAAGCAGTGTGCGTATGTTACAGAAATCCCATAAACTATTTATCTTATTGACTGAAGGGTAGATAAAATTCTAACCGTCTGTAAACGCTAGAAAAGTAATTCTACCGAGACCATATGGAAAACGCCCCCCTCCCCACCTCGCAGACTTTTACCTGTAACGTTGGTAGTCTCCATGCCTTAGTCCGTGCGTCTGCTGGGCATCTTTTATCGTCTGTAGGATCTCCAGGGTCAGAACTACCTTGTTTTGCTCTTCTTCTGTCTCTTCTTGTGGTAAAACGTCCGCATTTTGGTCTCCCGTACTTTGGTTTCGCTCCGCCATGCTGTGCTGACACTGTGCAGACGAAGCTGCTGACGACAGAGGCTAGACGCAAATCTCCGCGGAGATGAACACGGAGCAGCGACACCTAGCGGAATTAGCCCGTAACTGCTCCCCAATCTGACTTTCCTGGCCATTTTACGTTTGATATTGATACCATCAACAAAAGTAAAAATCGTTACAAAATCAAAGACCATCAAGACATTCAAACAAAATATATTGAAAGATCGTCAACATTGCTTAGAGAATGCTTGTGTTACACAATCTCATATTGCTGGCGGTTTGATTAGCTTTTTTTAAATCTAGGCAAGGAGCTTCTGATGTGTAGAAGCTCCTTGATCTAGGCGAGCCAATCAGTCAGATAGGCTGCCATATGAGCGATAGTCACGCTAAAATGAACAAGAAAAACTGTGATACAGATTTATTCTTAGTCCTTTCTTTACTTGAACTATAACCTTCCGTCCCTAGCTACATCGTGCAAGATTATTTCGTGGTGTAAAACTTCAGAAAAATACTATTAACATCTACAAAACTTCTGATCATCCTTTCCCCACATGACTTAATGAAATATCCCCTACAGAATGAATCTGATCACCCCACCCATGCACCTGCTGACTAGAAATGGAGCGTCCCGTTGAGTGGCGGGAGACGAACCATTGCAAATTAGGGGTGGGGGAGAGGGGCAAAACATTGACAGCATTTTCGAAACAAAATCGACTGCGATGTGTTCCATAAGTTTTAACTCTTATCTTTACATAAATACAATATTTCCAATTTCTGTTAAACGTTGTTTCTAAAACGTTCACTGACCGACAATGAAATGTATTTATTTTTGCCCCCTCCCCACAAAATAGTGCACCTCCCCATGCTGTCAATACACTTTTGAATTCTTATAAAGATATCTACATACACGCTTATTTGTTATTATGAATTTACTTTGATGAAATAATGATATTCAGCATAAACAGATGAACAAATGCATTGATATTTTTAATAAATTTGTAGATGAATCGAGCACGAACCATCGACCAAGGGGAATCTAGAAATCTTGAATTTTTCTGTTTGGATTTACAAACTTCCTAAGACAAGTTCCTTCAGAAATATACATTCTTTAATAAACTCTATAAGTAATACATGTCAACATCTAAAAATTGATACCCAATTACAAGAGAATTCTAATATTTCCCAGTTGCATGCCCCCGGACAAAAAGATGGATCGTCCCTAACTTTGAGCGCCAATCACGTTCAAGTTCTCCTGTAAGAATTCTTCATACAAGCTTTTGGCGGCAATACACCCGAGGAGAAGTCTGTGCATGGGACGTCCCGCCAGAACTGAGGTAAGCATTTACTCATTTTTACGGGTAAATATACAGCATTTTATCCAAGTTATCCAAGTTTATACCTCGTATAGACTCTGTACAACAGGTTGCAGTATGTCCACCTTTAATTTAAAGATATTTCTTACGAAATTTCTTCTGAAACTTTCACGATTTGTGATGCACGACAGGGTATAGGCTGACATTACGTATGTCAAGATTGTTGACATTTTTCTGTCAGGGTTTCTTCCGTAAGCTGTGTAATTTTCCTCAAGTTTACCTCAGAATTTTGTAACAATATGTTCTGATATGTAGTAGTGTCACTTCTAGCTTTTTTTTATCCGTAAACGTTTGAGAAAATTGTGTCTCTTCGTCGAGGTCCGACCGCCCCAATACAATTGTATATATATGGCGGCCGGTCTCACCCTATGAGTTTGATGGTTGGTCAAATCTTTAAGAAAAATGTCAAGTTTTCTTCAAGTTTACCTCAAAACTATCAGATAAAATGTTTCTACATGTAGTAGAATCACTTTTAGCTTTTTTCACCCGTGAAAATATGAGAAAAAACGTGTTTTTTTCGTGAAGGTTTGTCCGTAGCAATGCAATTGTATGTGCCGTATGGCAGGCGTCACCCAATGACTTAGATGGTTGGTCAAAACTTTAAGAAAAATATGAAGTTTTCCTCAAGTTTACCTCAAAACTTTCAGATAAAATGTTTCCACGTGTAGTAGTGTCACTTTTAGCTTTTTTTCACCCGTGAAAAAATGAGAAAATTTGTCCAGCGGCCCGGCAAAGTTGGGCGGGCGGGATAGCAGGTGCATGGCGCCGTGCGTAACACCACGCAATACCCGGTGGCGGTGCACGTGCAGATCTCGATCGTCAAAAAATCGAGAAAATCGTTTATTTTTCCACAAGTTTTCCTCAGAACTTTCATATAAAATGTTCCGACGTTTATTTGTGCCACTTTTAGCTTTTTTTATCCGTGAAAAATTGATAAAATTTGTCCAGCGGACAGGCGCGTATTTGGGTCGGCGGGATAGCAGGTGCATGGCCCCGTGCGTAACGTTACGCAATACCCGGTGCAGATCTCGATCGTCAAAACATCGAGAAAATCGTTTATTTTTCCTCAAGTTTTCCTCAGAACGTTCATATAAAATGTTCCCACGTTTTATTTGTGCCACTTTTAGCTTTTTTCATCCGTGAAAAATTGATAAAATTCGTCCAGCGGACAGGTGTAGTTGGGTCGGCGGGATAGCATGGCCCCGTGCGTAACGTTACGCAATACCCGGTGCAGATCTCGATCGTCAAAAAATCGAGAAAATCGTTTATTTGTCTTCACGTTTTCCTCAGATTTTTCAGATAATATGCTCGGACATATAGTAGAGTTACTTTTAGCGTTTTTCATCCGTGAAAAATTGATAAAATTTGTGCATCGTGCCGGCAAAGTTGGGTTGGCGGGAAAGCAGGTGCCTGGTCCCGCCTGTACGCTACCCAGTGCTCAGCGCAGATCCCGTGGCCAGCTTAAGTTCACAAAAGCAAACACAAAGCAATGTTGTGTGAATTTTATTTCACATTCTTCTTAATTTTTGCATGTCTTCGTAGATTTTTCGGTACATCGATAGATTCTAATACTAGTACCTGTTACTCTCTTCCAGCTCAGCAGCGCCACCTGGCTCAGCAGCAAGGAACTGCAGATCCCTCTCAGATGACCAGCAGAGTTTTATGAACTAAGTAAGCTATTGTCTTTTTCCCACATTTTGCCGCAATTTTGTAAACTATAGATGTTATGAAATTTCCTATGATAAAACATTATAAGCTGTTGTCTTTTTCCCACACTTTGCAGCAATTTTTCAAACTATTCATTTTATTATGAAATTTCCTATGATAAAACATTTGTAGCCTTAGCCTTAACACTTCACTTTAAGACATACTGATAACCTCTTACTGTTTAAAGTAATGTTCTTGTTACTGTGACAACATGTTATGTTTTTGATGCTGATCGATACGCTTTACTTTTTTGGACAGAATACATATACCAAAGGAGGGATGCTGTTGATTCCTGTCTGCCTAGCTGTTGATGTAGAATAGCTTTCCTGACACCTGCTACTAGGTACAGTATTGTGATACATGTACATGTTTTTCCAGCTTTCATAAAGTACTTTCTTCTTTCTTCACATGGTGTCCAGGACAAATGCTGATTCACCTATTTGATCCCATGCACCAACTTTCTGAAACGGAAAGAAAAATGCAAACCATTAAATGTCGAAATCTTTCTTAATATGCTTGACAGTTTTGCTCAATGAATAAAAGTTTTGTCGCAAGGATTTGTCTTTGTAGTGTCAAACTGTGATAAGTGAAACTTTTTTGGTGTTTTTGCCAGGATAATCAACTTTTGACAACTGGTTTTGTCCCTCCTCTCTCTCTCTCTCTCTCTCTCTCTCTCTCTCTACTACAGATCATCCTGTCTACTGATGTTACAGTTTCCAGGCTACTGGAAGGGAAGCAAGCATCGAGTGGACAGCTAGAACACAATAGGATTTGTATGATATCCTTACCTGCTGATGATATGAGAAAGGGTGGGGGGATCTGAGCCAAGCTCTACTTTGGCTTGGCTCACTAAACTTGAGATAATGTAGGGAACATTTTGGAAATAAAGTGCCTTGTGACAAATATCTCAAATAACATAGAATAAAAGTAGTTGGGTTTTGGGATCACAAATAAGTTCTTTCAGCCCAACCAACACTGCTCCCGAGCTAACAGAGGATGACATCATCACCATTGATGGATCACCAGAGACAGAGAGATATGAAATAGTTTAGGGCCTCAGGCACACAACTGTATTAGATTTAACTTGCAAGCCACAATGATTTTCTTCTCACTCTCGTAATCAAGCAGATGAGACATTGAATGGAACAGTGTTATGCCTGTTACCCAACCATCTTGTAAGGAGAAGATGGAACACTGAATGAGAAATGATTTCGACCATCTATTAAGAAATCAAAAAGATGGTCCAGTATTAGGACTTTTAATCACCATCATGTAAGAGAAATGATGAATGAAATGAGAATTTCTTTTATCCATCTTGTATGTGAAAAGGTGGACAAGTAATTATTTCATCCATCTTAGTACAAAGATGGATTTTATTTTCACCGTCTTGTAAGAGAAAAGGCGGACTTAGTAATGATCCTGCAGCCATTCCTGAGGATGCTCACTACAAGAGACTATGACCACCAAGGACACCAGTGCACTCATTGAAAAAAAGATTCTGAATAAAGATTTTTAATAAAGACTGAATATTTATTGTGATCAAAGGTTCTGTACAAGGAATTTACGGAAATTACGATTGAACAAACTTAAGTGCTTGAATTTGTTAATTAAAGTTAAAAGGCAGTACTTTCACCTGCCTTTGACCTGCTCTCTGAGTTCACATGCACTTTGACTTAAGATCAGGATCCAGAAATAAGGTGAGTTTAAAACGAAATTAGAGCAGGGATGTAGTTAGTAAAAGTGTGTGATGATTCAGAGAGCAGGTCTTAGTTCACAAATTTATGGGGGGTGGGTAGATGGAAGTCAAGCACAAAAATGTCTTTTTTCAAAAAATGTATAATATAAACACAAGGCACACCCCAAATTTAAGCTAGTCAACGATATCAAGAGGACACCTGTTTTTATGTTAAGCCAGAAGCCAGAGGTGAGCCATGTAATTAAGGACTGCATGCATACTAACATGTACTTTCTCTCCTCATGCCAAAGGGGGGTCCTTTGCAAACCTTCTAGGAGCATCTGGGGTTAGGGCCAAACCATCTCAATTTTGTGTTTCTCACCCCCATGATGGGAAGGGAAGTGGGGTCCTTGCAACGATGGGAATTCTGTTTTTTAAATGATTTTTACCACTCTGTAAGCTGCGCTTGCGATTGAAATAAAGAATTTCAAATAAAGAAACAGTGTCTTTTGTGAATTCTGTGGTGTGAGTTACTCGCGATAAGTAACAAGATAGAGCAACAACTTTTACGCGACTTTTCGAGAGACGGAGAAAACTTTTGTGGAGTGACAATGACAGGGATAGGTTTGTATATTTCAGGTAAACATGTAAGTATAATTTTGCAAATTTTGTTACATTTTTTATTTCTTTGAAGCTTTTCTAATATGTTTGTAGTTTCTTTTTTTGCAGGTTGTTACTTCAAAGATGTCTGCCACCTGGCTACCAACCATCAGAATTGTTTCCTGGATGGATGTCTCTGCATCGAGGCTACCTGAACTTGAAGCTTTGGACACCGGGAACTGAAGCAGATAACAATCTTATTTTCGTTCACAAATTGTGTTGAGACTTTGCTACAAAATATAAGCCAAACGTAAAGATATGATTTTCTCAAGTAGATGTGAAATTATATCATTGGGCAAGATACAGAAGACTTGAAGCAGCTTTCAAAAGCTGAGTATATGAAAGACATTTCCTTAAAAGCTACAAAGCATAGTGTAAGCTAAGTGATATCTTCATAATTTTGACTGACTTTAACAGTAAATTATGGGGGTTGATTTAAGTTATGCAAGAGTCTGTGGCATATATTCAGACACTCTTTGTTGTTTTTCTGCAGGTGCATGACACTACCTCGAGGCTACTTGAAGGAGGGATGTTTTAGACGTGGATGCAGAATTGAGACACCAGAAGACAGCATCTTATTCTTTCTTTCTGTCTTCTTCTTTACTCCATGACACATATACAATTATGGTTCTTCAACAGTGAACCTCATCTACAGCCTTCTGGGATTTGAACCCATGCCCTCAGGAACATGCAGGATCTTGCACTAACAGACAAAACACATCTTTCCTTTCCTTCCTTCTTTTAATTCCTTACTTCTTGATAACTTTGTATCCTCACCGGGACCTTCATCTACGGTATGCTGGGATTCAAACCCATGTCTTAAGGAACACACAGGATTCGCACCTACAGACAAAGCACATTCTTTCCTTTCCTTCCTTCCTCCTTTATTTCTTACTCCATATAACTTAACTTCCTTACAGGGACCTTCATCTACGGTATGCTGGGATTCAAACCCATGCCCACAGGAAGATTAGGATCTTACACTTACAGACAAAACACACCTTTCTTTCGTTCTTTCTCTTTTTTCCTTCCTTTCTTTCATTCATTCTTTTTTCTTCTTTCAATTTTGCTTTTTTCCAGGAACCTTCATCTACAATAAGTGTGCAGCTGGGATTTGAACCCATGTCCTCAGGAACATGCAGGATCTTGCACTAACAGACGAAACACATCAGATTCTTGCCTTTCCTTCCTCCTTTATTCCACACTTCTTGATAACTATGCTTCACAGGGACATTCATCTATGGTATGCTGGGATTCAAACCCATGTCCTCATGAACATGCAAGAGTTGCACCTACAGACAAAGCACACCTTTCCTTTCCTTCCTCCTTTATTTCTTACTCCATATAAGTTATACCTTACAGGGACCTTCATCTATGTTAGGCTGGGATTCGAACCAGTTCCCTCAGGAATATGAAGTTGCATTCTTCTTGATAATTTTGATTCTTCAACAGCGACATTCATCTACAGCATTTGAGAACATTGAGCACTACACCTACTGGATTAAAACTCTGTTTATTTTATCATCATTGCAGATTCTGCAGAACTGAATATTCTGACAAAGGCTTTGTATTTCAGTTCATTCTCTAAGTGTGCAGCTGCTTGAGATTTGAGCCCACAACCTCTGGTAAACTGACAGGTTTCTTACTTCATATCAAACTTTGTATTTCAGTTTGACTCCAGATTAACATTCTTTGCTTTTCAGTGTATTCTCAGTAAGCGCAGTTTGTGCTGCTGCTTGGGACTTGAACTCCTGGTAGATGATATTTTATTCTTTGATTCCAACTTAGGATGCAGGGGCCACCAGGAATTCAGCACCAGGGACAGGAATGAAACGTTCCATGCAGCTCTACAGATTAATGCATTTCGCTGTTTCTTAGGACCTAATCCAACTTCATGTGAATTGAAGGTGTGAGGCCAACAGAGAAGCCTTTGACTGCATTATAAACTTGTTTTTGTTTCAGTCCTGCAAACTCCAAGGAAAAAACTAATTTTGGCTTTCTAGTTTTCCTAGGTTTAGCAGACCTTCCCTATTTCTTCCAGCAGCTAGTGCTCCAAAGGAGCATCAGCTGACTAACTTTTCAATTTTTTTTATTCCAGTTCTCTCTCTTTGTTTTGTAAAAGGCCATACTCCAAGCTGAGTTGTCGGCCTTGTTTATGTTGTTTGTGTGACTTTTTCCTCCTTTTCTTTGTTTCATGGCCACACTCAAAATTGAGTGGTCGGCTACATATCTTTGTCTTTGTACCTGAGTAAATTCACTGCAGGAAAAGTCTGAAGGATGACAAGCAGCAGTGGTTCCTGACTACTAGAAGCAGAGCAGAGGCTGGGCCCTCGAGACTACAAGGTAAAGATTCTGCTTCAAAGTGCACTCATTTCTGTCTCTCTCTCCCTCCCTCCCTGTATCCCTTCTTTTTATCACTCTCTCTTTTCTTCCTCGTCCCATCCATTCCTTCCTATCCTTTCTCACATTCACTTATTTACAAATGTCAATGAAGTTACAAGTTTCATTTTTAACATATGCTTAAAGATGCTTAATAACACATCTTAATGTTTAGATTCAACCTGCTTTTAAAAGGAGAGATAACAGAGACTTGTTATGTGCTTTCAGATGAGGTTTTGGTGGCCACTGAGACTGATGCCATTGATGTCACTGTTCCAGGCTACTTTGAAGGAAGCAAGCATACAAAGGAAAAGGGAGACAACTAGTTGAATGGGATTTGTATGATATCCTTCTATGCTGGTGGTATGGATTAAGTTAGGGTGGGGGGATCTGAGTCAAGCTCTACTTTGGCTTGGCTCACTAAATGTGTTAATTGTAGGGAACGTTTTGGAAAATAAAGTGCCTTGTGACAAATGTATCTCCGGTAACATAGCACAAAAGTAGTTGGGTTTTGGGATAACAAGTAAAGCTCTTTCAGCCAAACTATAGTCAACTTTCTTCACTGATATCTTGGCTGCTTTCAGCTTCCTTCATCAGGGTTGGTAAAGAAATTCATTTTGGTTGTGCTGAAAGAACTTCACTTGTACTTGGATAGAAATGGCTAAGACTTAGAAGTAAGCAACTGTTCCTGAGCTCATGGAAGATGACATCATCAGCATCAATGGACCACCAGAGACAGAGAGATATGAAGTAGCTCTGGGCCTCAGGCACACGACTGTATTAGATTTAACTTGCAAGCCACAACGATTTTTTTTCACTCTCATCTTGTAAAGAAGATGAGACATTGAATGGAACAGTGTTATGCCTGTTACCCGACCATCTTGTAAGGAGAAGATGGAACACTGAATGAGAAATGATTTCATCCATCTGTTAGTAATTGAATAGATGGAAGTTTTAGAACTTTATCACCATCATGTAAGAGAAATGGTGGAATTAATGTTTAAATCAATTTCTTTTGTCCGTCTTGTATGTGAAAAGGTGGACAAGTAACTATTTTATCCATCTTAGTACAAAGGTGGCTTTTTTTCCACCGTCTTGTAAGAGAAAAGGCGGACTTAGTAATGATCCTGTGGACTGCAGCCATTCCTAAAGATGCTCACTACAAGGGACTACGACCATGCAGGAGACCAATGCCAACATTGAATAAACTTTAAGATTTTAAATAAAGATTCTGAATAAAGATTTTGAATGAAGACTTTGAATAAAGATAATCCTTCACATTGGAATCAAAATTGGATAGAGCTTTCAAGTGCTTGAAGTTGGTAAATTAAAAAGGCAGTACTTCCACATGCCTTTGACCTGCTCTCTGACTTCACATGCACTTTGACTTTAGATCAGGATCCAGAAATAAGGTGAGTTTAAAACCAAATTAGAGCAGGGACGTAGTTAGTAAAAGTGTGTGATGATTCAGAGAGCAGGTCTTCGTTCACAAATTTATGGGGGTGGGTAGATGGAAGTCAAGCACAAAACTTCTTGTTTTCAAAAAATTTATAATGTAAACACAAGGCACACCCCAAATTTTAGCCTAGTCAACGATCTCAAGAGGACACCTGTTTTTTATGTTAATCCACAACCAAGATGCCAGCAAGGTGAGCCATGTAATTAAGGACTGCATGCGTTACTAACATGTGCTTTTTCTCCTCATACTGCTTAATGAAGGGGGGTCCTTTTGCAAACCTTCTAGTATCATCTAGGGTTCGGGCCATTCAATCTTTTGTGTTTTTTTACCCCATGATGGGAAGGGAACTGGGGTCCTTGCAGCAATGGGAATTCGTTTTGGTTTAATACTGTTCACACACTCTGTAAGTTGTACTTGTGATTGAAATAAAGAAATGGTGTCTGAATTCTGTGGTGTGAGTTTCTTCGCGATTAGTTAGAAGACTTCTTTGCGACTTTTGGAGACATTTTTGTGTCAATTTTGACATTTGATACTTTTTACACACTCTGTATGCTGCACTTGCGATTGAAATAAAGAATTTCAAATAAAGAGACGGTGTCTGAATTCTGTGGTGTGAGTTACTCGCGATAAGTAACAAGATAGAGCAACGACTTTTACGCGACTTTTCGAGAGACGGAGAAAATCTTTGTGGAGTGACAAGGACAGGGATAGGTTTGTATCTTCCAGGTAAACATGTAAGTATAACTTTACAACATTTCTTACATTCTTTATTTCTCTGAACCTTCAATAATATTTTTGTAGTTTCTTTTTTTGCAGGTTGTTACTTCAAAGATGTCTGTCTCCTGGCGACCAACCAACAGAATCGTTTCCTGGATGGATGTCTCTGCATCGAGGCTACCTGAAGCTTTGGACACTGGGAACTGAAGCAGATAACAATCTTTTTGTTCACAAATTTTGTTAAAACTTTGCTACAAATATAAGCCAAATGTAAAGTAGATGTGAAATGATATTGTATTAATTTGGTGGGCTAGACAGAAGATTTGAAGTCAATTCCTTGAAAGCTACGTAAGAAAAGGGACATCATCACTTTTTGAATGACTGTAAATTATGGGGGTTGATTTAAGTTTTCTGAGAGTCTGTTACAAATATTTACTCTTTGTTGTTTTTCTGCAGGCACACTACCTCGAGGCTACTGGAAGGAGGGATGTCTTAGACGTGGATGCAGATTTGAGACACAAGAAAACAGCATCTTATTCTTTCTTTCTGTCTTCTGCTTCTGAACTTCCTGACGCATATACAATGGTTCTTAAAAAGTGAACCTCATCTACAGCCTTCTTGGATTCAAACAGGTGTCCTTAGGAACAGGCAGGATTTGCACTTACAGACAAAGCACTCCTTTCTTTCTTTCTTTGTCTTTCTTTCTTCTTCATAAATGTGCTTTCCAGGCACCTTCATGGACAGTATGCTGGGATTTGAGCCAATTAACCCTAAAAAACATTCAGGATTTGCATGTACAGACAAAACGCATCTTTCCTTTCTTCATTCTTTATTTCTTCCTCCTTGAAAACTTTGCTTCCTCACAGGGACCTTCATCTATGGTATGCTGGGATTTAAACCAGTGCTCTTAGGAACATGCAGGATTTGACCCGACAGACAAAACACATCTTTCCTTCCTTCATGTTTTGTTAACTTTGATTCTTCAACAGTGACTCATCTACAGGATTCTGGGATTCAAACCAGTGCCCTCAGGGACATGCAGGATTTGCACCTATAGACAAAATACTTATTTCCTTTCCTTCCTTTCCTAATCTTTATGTCTTTCTTCTTGATATCCTTGATTCTTCAACAGCAACTTTCATCCACAGCATTTGAGTCCATACCTTGTGAACATGCAGCACTGCAATTAAAACTCTGTTTCTTTTCAGCGTGATATGAGATTCTGCAGAATTGAGTGTCCTATTGAACAATGCTTTGCCTTTCAGTTCATTCTCTAACTAAAGTGTGCAGATGCTTGGGATTTGAGCCAACAACATCTGGCAGACTTATAGGTTTCTTACTTAATAAACTGCATTTTAGCTTTGACTCTAGGATCTGCAGGGCAGAATATCCTATCCTATCCTAACAACCATTTGCTTTTTAGGCCATTCTCAGAAAGCGCACTTTGTGCTGCTCCTTTGGATTCGAACTTCCCGTTTACTGCAGTGTGACTCCAGGTTTTGCGGAACTAGATGTATCAACTAACAAATACTTTGCCTTTCAGTTTATTCTCCAAGGAAGATAACTGTATGCTGCCACTGGGAAATCAAACCAGGAACTACATGTACTGGTAAAGTGACAAGTTTCTATTAAGCTTTATGTTTTCATTTCAGATTGATTCAGACTGTACAGAATAGAATATGTCTTAACATACATTCTTTGCCTTTCAGTATATCCTTAGTAAGTGTAGTTTGTACTGCTGCTTGGGATTTAAACTCCTAGTAGATAATCTTTTATCATTTCATTCCACATGACTTAGAATGCAGGGAATCACCAGGAATTCAGCACCAAGGACAGGGAGGAATATTTTCTGGAATGAATATTGCTGTAGGTGAATGCATTTTGCTTTTTGTATGAGGATCTAATCCAGCTCTATAGGAACTGAAGATGTGGGGCCAACAGAGGAGACTTAGCTTTTTAAACTTTTTCTGTTTCAGTCCTGCCGACACCATGGAAAAAAAACTAATTTTGGCCTTCTAGTTTTCCTAGGTTTAGCAGAGCTTCCCTATTTCTTCCAGCAGTGCTTCAAAGGAGCATCAGCTGGCTAAATTTTCAACCTCTTTATTCCAGTTCTCTCTCTTTGTTTTAAAGGCCACACTCCAAGCTGAGTTGTCGACCTTTTTTATGTTGTTTGTGTGACTTTTCCCTCCTTTTCTTTGTTTCATGGCCACACTCAAATTTGAGTGGTCGGCTATCTTTGTCTTTGTACCTGAGTAAATTCACTGCAGGAAAAGTCTTGCTATACTGAAGGATGACAAGCAGCAGTGGTTGCTGACTACTAGAAGCAGAGCAGAGGCTGGGCCCTCGAGACTACAAGGTAAAGATTCTGCTTCACAGTCCACTCATTTCTGTCTCTCCCTCCCTCCCTGTATCCCTTCTTTTTATCACTCTCTCATTCTCTCATTTTTCTCCTCCCATCCATTCCTTTCCATCCTTTCTCATATTCACTTATTTACAAATGTCAATGAAGTTAGAAGTTTAATTTTTAACATATGCTTAAAAGATGCTGAATAAAACATTTTAATGATTAGATTCAACTTGCTTTTAAATAGACAGCTAACAGATTTGTTCTATGCTTTCAGATGAGGTTTTGGTGGCCACTGAGACTGATGTCATTGATGTCACTGTTCCAGGCTACTTTGAAGGAAGCAAGCATATCAAAGAAAAGGGAGACAACTAGTCAAATGGGATTTGTATGATATCCTTCTATGCTGGTGGTATATATTAAGTTAGGGTGGGGGGATCTGAGCCAAGCTCTACTTTGGCTTTGCTCACTAAATGTGTTAATTGTAGGGAACGTTTTGGAACATAAAGTGCCTTGTGACAGGTATCCCTAATAACATAGCACAAAAGTAGTTGGGTTTTGGGATAACAAGTAAACTTCTTTCAGCCCAACCATACCGGTAGTCAACTTTCTTCACTGATATCTGGCTGGCTTTCAGCTGCCTTCATCAGGGCTGGTAAAGAAATTCATTTTGGTTGTGCTGAAAGAACTTCACTTGTACTTGGATAGAAATGGCTAAGAATTAGAAGTAGCCACTGTTCCTGAGCTCATGGAAAATGACATCATCAGCATCGATGGACCACCAGACAGAGAGATATGAAATAGCTCAGGGCCTCAGGCACACGATTGTATTAGATTTAACTTACAAGCCACAATGATTTGTTCTCACTCTCATCTTGTAAGTGAGAGGAGACATTGTATGGAACAGTGTTATGCCTGTTACCTGACCATCTTGTAAAGAGAAGATGGAACACTGAATGAGAAATGTTTTCATCCATCTATTAGTAATTGAATAGATGGAACAGTTTTAGAACTTTATCACCATCATGTAGGAGAAATGGTGGAATTAATGTTTAGATTAATTTCTTTTTTCCGTCTTGTATGTGAAAAGATGGACAAGCAACTATTTCATCCACCTTAGTACAAAGATGGATTTTATTTTCACCGTCTTGTAAGAGAAGAGGCGGACTTAGTAATGATCCTGTGGACTGCAGCCATTCCTAAAGATGCTCACTACAAGGGACTACGACCATGCAGGAGACCAATGCCAACATTGAATAAAGATTTTAAATAAAGATTTATGAATAAAGATTTTGAATGAAGACTTTGAATAAAGATAATCCTTCATATTGGAATCAAAATTGGATAGAGCTTTCAAGTGCTTGAAGTTGGTAAATTAAAAAGGCAGTACTTCCACATGCCTTTGACCTGCTCTCTGAGTTCACATGCACTTTGACTTTAGATCAGGATCCAGAAATAAGGTGAGTTTAAAACCAAATTAGAGCAGGGACATAGTTAGTAAAAGTGTGTGATGATTCAGAGAGCAGGTCTTAGTTCACAAATTTATGGGGGTGGTAGATGGAAGTCAAGCACAAAACGTCTTTTTTTCAAAAAACATTTAATATAAATACAAGGCACACCCCAAATTTTAGAATAGTCAACGATCTCAAGAGGACACCTGTTTTTATGTTAAGCCACTACCAAGATACCAGAGGTGAGCCATGTAATTAAGGACTGCATGCGTTACTAACATGTGCTTTCTTTCCTCATACTGCTTAATAAAGGGGGGTCCTTTGCAAACCTTCCAGTATCATCTAGGGTTAGGGCCATTCAATCTTTTGTGTTTTTTTTACCCCATGATGGGAAGGGAAGTGGGGTCCTTGCAACAATAAATGGGAATTCTTTTTTGTTTGATACATTTTACACACTCTGTAAGTTGCACTTGCGATTGAAATAAAGAACTGGTGTCTGAATTCTGTGGTGTGAGTTTCTTCGCGATTAGTTAGAGGACTTCTTCGCGACTTTTGGAGACAATTTTGGGTCAATTTTGACATTTGATACTTTTTACACACTCTGTATGCTGTGGTTGAGCTTGAAATAAAGAATTTCAAATAAAGAAACAGTCTTTGAATTCTGTGGTGTGAATTACTCGCGATAAGATAGAACAACGACTTTTACGCGACTTTTGGAGAAACAGACGCAAGTTTTGTGGAGTGACAATGACAGGGATAGGTTTGTATCATCCAGGTAAATGTATAACTTGGCAACTTCTCTTACTTTCTTTACTTCTCTGAAACTTTCCTAACATATATTTTGTAGTTTATTTTTTTTGCAGGTTGTTAATTCAAAGATGTCTGTTTCCTGGCTACCAACCAACAGAATTGTTCCCAGGATGGATGTCTCTGCATCGAGGCCACCTGAAGGTCCCACTAACCTTTGGACAACAGGAACCAAAGCAGATAACAATCTTTTTTGCTTACAAATTGTGTTGAAAATTTGCTAGAAAAAGAAGGCAAATGTAAAGATACAATCATCTGAAGTAGATGAAAGACAGAGTGAAATAAACATTGTATAAATTGGGTGGGCCAAGATAAAGACATTTTGAAGCAGCTTTTAACAGCTGAGTATATGATAATAGGTATTCACTTACAAAGCTACATACATGTAAGCCAAGCCTCATTATTTCTACTGACTTTAACAACTTTAAATTCATGGGGGGGGGGGTATGTATGCCTTAAGTTTTTTGAGAGACTGTTGCAAATATTCACACTTTGTTGTTTTTCTGCAGGCACAAACATTGGACTGATGATCTACCTCAACGCTACGTGAAGGAGGGATGTCTTAGATGAGGATGGAGATTTGAGACATCAGAAGACAGAATCTTATTCCCTTCTTCTTCTAAACTTCTTCAAACACGTCAGTGGTTCTGGGACCTGAACCCTTATCCTCAGGAAATGCAGGATTTGCAGACAAAACACGTCTTTCCTTCCTTTCCCCTTTATTTCTTACTTTGTTTCCTTACAGGGACCTACATCTACGGTATGCTGGGATTTGAACCTATGCCCCCCGAGACATGCAGGATCTTACACTTACAGACAAAACATGTCTTTCCTTTCCTTCCTCCTTTATTTCTTACTTGTTGATAACTTTGATTCCTGATAGGACCTTTATCTATGGTATGCTGGGAGTCGAACCAGTGCCCTCAGGAACGTACAGGATTTGCACCTACAGACAAAATTCATCTTTTCTTTCTTCCCTTCTTCTTTATATCTGTCTTCTTGATAAAAACTTTGATTCTTCAACAGCAACATTCATCTACATCATTTGAGTCCAATTGGCCTTGTGAACATGCAGCACTGCACCTACTGGATCAAAGCTCTGTTTATTTCAGTGCGATTGCAGATTCTGCAGAACTGAATGTCCTAATGTAAATGCCTTTCACTTCATTCTCTAAATGTGCAGCCCCTTGGGATTCAAGGCAACAACCTCTGGTAGACTGACAGGTTTCTTACTTCATGTTAGACTTTGTATTTCAGCTTGACTGCAGATTCTGAAGGACAGAATATCCTATCTAACAACCCTTTGCCTTTCAGTACATTTTTAAGATGCGCACTTTGTGCTGCTCTTTTGAATTTAAACCAACAACCTCTGGTAGAAAAAATGTCTAACTTCACATTTATTCCAGTGTGACTCTAGGTTCTGCAGAATTAGATATCCTAACAAACAATTCTTTGCCTTTCAGTTTATTCCCCAAGTAAGATAAGTGTATGTTTTGCTTGTTAGGGATTCGAACCAAGAACCTCTGGTAAAATAACAGGTTTCTATTAAATTTCATATTTTTATTTCAGATTGACTTCTGACTCTACACAAGAAAATGTCCTAACAGAAATTCTTTGCCTTTCAGTATATACTTAGCAAGTGCAATTTGTACTGCTGCTTGGGATTTGACCTCTTGTAGGTGATATCATATTCTTTAATTCAAACTTACTTAGGATGCAAGGGCCACCAGGAATTCAGCACTAAGGACAGGAATGATTTTTTGTAGTACATGTACTAGAGATTTATGCATTTTGCTGTTTACATAAGGATCTAAAACATGTCTACAGGGACTGAAGATGTGAAGCCAACAGAGGAGGTTTTGCTTTCTAAACTTGTTTTTTGTTCAGTCCTGCAGACTACATGGGAATATTGATTTTGGCTTTCTATTTTTCCTAGGTTGAACAGAGCTGCCCTGTTCCTTCCAGCAGTGCTCCAAAGGAGCATCAGCTCGCTAACTTTGCAACTTTTCCATTTCAGTTCTCTCTCCTTTTTTCAGTTTTGAGGCCACACTTCAAGCTGAGTTGTCGGCCTTTTTATGTTGTTTCTGTGACCTCTTTCTCCTTTCCTTTGTTTCATGGCCACACTCAAATTTGGGTTGTTGGCTGCCTTTCTCTTTGTGCCTGAGTAAACTTACTGCAGGAAAAGTATTACTAAGGATGAGGGATAAGAAGGGCAGTGGTTCCTGACTACTTGAAGCAGAGCAGAAGCTGGGCCCCTGAGACTTCATGGTAAAGATTCACTCAGTTCTATCTCTCTTTTGTTGTATCTATTCTTTCACCCTTCTCACATTCTCTATTTTCTCCCTCCTCCAATCTCTTCCTAGCGAACTTTTTCACATTCAACACATACAACAGTAAGTCCAGTATAATCTCCTTTTATTATATGTCCTTATACATGTAAGACGATAGGTCATTTTAAGTATGTTTAGATCAAATATGTTTTTAAAAGAAGATGATGATTGAACTATGTTTTGTGCTTTCAGATGAGGTTTTGGTGACCACTGAGACTGATGCCAATGATGTCACTGTTCCGGGCTACTCTGAAGGAAGCAAGCATGGAGAAAATGGAGACAACTAGTCAAATGGGATTTGTATGATATCCTTTTGTTGTTGATGGTATATATTAAGTAAGGGTGGGGGGGGATCTGAGCCAAGCTCTACTTTGGCTTCGCTCACTAAATGAGTTAATTGTAGGGAACATTTTGGAAAATAAAGTGCCTTGTGACAAATGTATCTCAAATAACATAGAACAAAAGCTTTTGGGATCACAAGTGAAGCTCTTTTAGTCCAGCCAGAGTAAATTTTCTTCATTGATGTCTTGGCAGCGTTTCAGCTGCCTTCATCAGGGTCAGTGAAGAAGTTGACTTTGGTTGTGCTGAGAGAACTTTACTTGCTCTTGGGGTAGAGTTGCTAAGATTTAGAAGTAAGCCACTGCTGCTGAGCTGACGGAGGATGACATCATCAGCATCAATGGACCACCAGAGACAGAGAGATATGAAATAGTTTAGGGCCTCAGGCACACAACTGTATTAGATTTAACTTGCAAGCCACAACAATTTTCTCCTCACTATAATCTCGTAACCGAGAAGGTGAGACATTGAATGGAACAGTGTTATGCCTGTTACCCAACCATCTTGTAAAGAGAAGATGGAACACTGAATGAGAAATGATTTTGACCATCTATTAAGAAATCAAAAAGATGGAACAGTTTTAGAACTTTTAATCACCATCATGTAAGAGAAATGATGAATGAAATGAGAATTTCTTTTATCCATCTTGTATGTAAAAGGTGGACAAGTAACTACTAGTATTTCATCCATCTTAGTACAAAGATGGATTTTATTTTCACTGTCTTGTAAGAGAAAAGGCGGACTTAGTAATGATCCTGCAGCCATTCCTGAGGATGCTCACCACAAGAGACTACAATCACCAAGGACACCAGTGCACTCATTTAAAAAAAGATTCTGAATAAAGATTTTTAATAAAGACTGAATATTCATTGTGATCAAAGGTACTGAATAAGATGATTCTTCACCTTGTACAAGCAATTTATGGAAATTACAATTGAACAAACTCAAGTGCTTGAATTTGTTAATTAAAGTTAAAAGGCATTACTTTCACATGCCTTTAACCTGCTCTCTGAGTTCACATGCACTTGGACTTTAGATCAGGATCCGGAAACCTAAGGTGAGTTAAAAACCAAATTAGAGCAGGGACGTAGGTAGTTGTCGAGGTGTGTGATGATTCAGAGGGCAGGTCTTAGTTTGCAAATTTATGAGTAAATGGAAGTCAAGCACAAAACTTTTTTTTTCAAAAATATTTAATATAAACACAAGGCACACCCCAAATTTTTAGCCTAGTCAACGATCTCAAGAGGACACCTGTTTTTATGTCATGCCACTACCGAGAGGCCAGAGGTGAGCCATGTAATTAAGGACTGCATGCTAAAATAACATGTGTTTTCTCTCCTCATGCCAACAGCTTTTGTATAAGGAGAGGGTGGGGTGTCCTTTTTAATGCCTAATGTCAGCATCTGGGGTTAGGGCCAAATCATGGTTTTTATGTTTTTTTTATCCCCATGATGGGAAGGGAACTTGGGTCCACGCAACTATGGGAATTCTATTTGTTTTGATATTCTTTTTACACTCTGTAAGCTGCGCTTGTGATTGAAATAAAGAATTTGAAATAAAGAGACAGTGTCTGTGGTGTGAGTTACTCGTGATAAGTAACAAGATAGAGCAACGACTTCTATGCAACTTTTGGAGAGATGGACAGAACTCTTTTTCCAGGTGGGAATTTTTTTTGTTTCAGTTCAACTCTGTAACCTGTATTGATTATGAAATAAAGAATCTACACTCTCTGAAACCTGTGTGGTGTGAATTGACTGCAATTTGACTTCTTCGCGACCTTTGGACAACTTTTCGCGCCAACTTTGATGATGGACACAACTTCTGTGGAGCTTTGAGATTTGTATATGTCAATCACAAAGAGCCAGGTAAAGAATTTAAACTTCACAGGAACTTTCTAACTATTCAGTCGTTTTGTTAGCTGCAGGTCTTTTTTTGAAGCTGACTGTCTTCAGGCTGCCCAGCCAAGTAGTCAGTGGAACAATGATTCACACTTTGGACTGATCCCTGGCTACCCAACAAAGATTGCTGAACCGGTTTGAACAGAACTTCTGTACTCAAGATTTCATATCCTTTATTGTTTTCCTCTATCAATTTAGCCTCTTCCAGGAACAAGAGCTTTTTCATCTAAAACTGTATATAAAACTGTGTAAAAATGTACATGTACTATGTTTATCAACAGTATCAAAGTCTTGCTGGACAGATGGGCCTGTGTCTAGGCTACTTGAAGGAAGGAAGGCTGTCTTAGAAGAGGGTGCAGACTGGTGACATCTTAATATGTGCTGGCTATGACTGATGGCAGTAAGTATGGCAATGATGCCCTATGATATGGGTCAGGTGCCTAAAACCCTTTGCACACAAGTTGTCAATTCATAGGGTTTTGAATAGACCATTGCCCTGCGGTATTATCAGTATCGTCATTGCTTTTCTTAGGATATTTTTGTCAATGGATGGCATTTCAGCACCATGTTGCTCATGCTTTGTATGTTCTTTCTATGTGTGTTGCATGTGCATGCATGTTTGTTTGTGTGTGTGAGGGAGAGAAGAGAGAGAGAAAGTGAGAAGCATACTCATGTAGAGGTCTCCAATATGACTACACTGTAAATCTGTTTAAAGGCTGGCTGTTGTTTGACAACTTTTCTTTTATTACACTCAGGAAAAGCTACATGCGGTTCCAGACTACAGGAGATGGGGGTAGCAGCTCATCCTTGAGGCAGAATATTGAAAAAAAGAGAGCAGCAGCAGTGGTTCCTGACTGTACTGGTGGCCACAACTCAGCCTCCAGCAGGAGAAGAAGAGAGGAAGGAGGGGGAATGAAGGAGAAAGGCGTCTGAGACAAGACTGAAAAGAAAAAGAACTTAGTATCTCTAAGACAGTCTAGTTTTTTTTCTTTGCTTCTGCTTTGTTTTTGTTTTGTCTATGTCAAAGAAAAGAACTAGTATCACAGATATTTCTTTCTCTTGTTTGTTTTCTTCTTCTTCTTTTTGTTTTGGTCACAAGAAAAGAACTAGTATCACACATACTATTTTTGTTGTCTCTGTTTTACATTGTCTTTTGTTTTGACCAAATGAAAGAAAAGAACTAGTATCACTGGTATCCTGACTACAACAGAACTGAAAAAGAAAAGAACTAGTATCACTTTAGCCTAGGCTTTGGTAAATAAAAAAACTTGTATCACAACTATCTTTTTTCTTTGCCTCTGGTTTTGTTTGTTTTGGTCTAAGAAAAGAACTGGTGTCACTGGTATTTTCTTTGCCTATATTTTGTTTTTGCTATGTCAAAGAAAAGAGGCCTGTGAGGTATGTTTCTTGCTTATGTTGTTTTTCTTTTGGCCATGTCAAAGAAAAGAACTAGTATCACACATATTCTGGTATGTTTGGACTCGACCTTGCTGAGAACAGCTGCAGCCAGGTTCCTGCGTGACCACAGCAGTGCAGCAACAGAGGCCTGCAGGAAGAAAAGAAGAAGGAGAGGAGGACGAGAGGAGGAGAATGTTTGAGCTTGGAAGCCTCGTTGAGGACAGCTGCAGCTGCACCTGACTACAAGCGTGTGACAATGGACGCATGAAAGTAGAGGAAAGAAAACGGGAGGGGAGGAAGACAGGAGAAGAGGAGAAGGAGAATGGGAAAGAGAGATCAGAAGAATGAAAAGAACCAGAATCACTTAAAAAGTTTTGGTTTTGCTCAAATAAAAGAACTAGCTTTTTTTCTTTGCCTTTGTTGTCTTGTTTTGGCTACCGGTATGTTAAAGAAAAGAACTAGTATCACAGTGTCTTCTTTGCTTCTTTTGTTTTGGTCAAAGAAAAGAACTTTGTATCATGAGTATTGTTTTGCCTCTGCTTTGTTTTGGCAGTGTTGAAAAAAAGAACTAGTATCACAAGTATTTTTTCTTTTCCTCTGTTTTGTTTTGCCTTTCTTGTCTTGTTTTGGCTACCGGTATGTTAAAGAAAAGAACTAGTATCACAGTGTCTTCTTTGCTTCTTTTGTTTTGGTCAAAGAAGAGAACTTTGTATCATGAGTATTGTTTTGCCTCTGCTTTGTTTTGGCAGTGTTGAAAAAAGAACTAGTATCACAAGTATTTTTCTTTTCCTCTGTTTTGTTTTGCCTTTCTTGTCTTGTTTTGGCTACCGGTATGTTAAAGAAAAGAACTAGTATCACAGTGTCTTCTTTGCTTCTTTTGTTTTGGTCAAAGAAAAGAACTTTGTATCATGAGAATTGTTTTGCCTCTGCTTTGTTTTGGCAGTGTTGAAGAAAACGACAAGTATCACAAGTATTTTTTCTTTGCCTCTGTTTTGTTTTGGTACAATCAAAGAGAAGAACTAGTCACGTATGAGAACAGCTGCTGCCAGGTTCCTGACTACACAGGTGCAATAACGGACGACTGCAAGAAGAGAGGTCTGACACAGGAAAACAAGAAGGGAAGAAGATGGACAAAAGAACACCTTGCAAAAAGAAAGAACCATGTATCACTTGTGTCCTGTCTCTTTTGTTGTATGTTAAAGTAGCATTGATTCACTGACAGAAACTAGAAAGGCAGTATGTTCTAAAATGACCCAAAATATAATTTTCCATTCCAAAAGACCACCTTCTTAGATTAACTTCCACCAAAGTTGCTCCTCTAAATCAAAATTAAGAACATGTTTCTTTTAAGAATTTAAGACTTGGCTCATCCACTCTTTTATTACTGGAATGATTCTGTTTGGAACTTGGCTTAAATCTATTCAAGGCTTACCAAATTTGGTGTACGCTTTCATTAAACAGATTCTTACAAAACTGTATTAATAAAGCAAATAGCCAGATTAGTTTAGACTGATAGAATTTGTTTTTCCTAAACTGTCCCTGTCAAACAAAAGGATTTTGAACTCCAAAATT